>NC_134402.1:157442022-157742022 GCF_038048845.1 Mixophyes fleayi
TTCCAGCACAAAGAAACCTGTCCCAGTGGATGCAGCTGTTTAACCTACTCTCACAGAAGGTACCTAACAAACTAACAAACAAACATTGGTAGGGTGCATTTGACTAGGTTCAAGGCACCTTATTGGATGCAATATGCATTTCCTGCTTGTCTACTTTCTCCCCATTTTGATGTTTACACAGAAAAAAGACACCGAAGCAAATCAGATCATCAAAATACTCACAGCAGCATATATGGAATTGACTGTGTTTCCCTGGTAGAATACCAGGACCCATCAACCTGTTTGATTATTTAAGTACGGATATCGCTGCATGTGACATGGGAAGTATGATTATGTAAGGAGAAAAATTAAGGAAGCCCCAGACTAAACGCTAGATTTACTAAACTGCAGGTTTGAAAAAAGTGGAGATGTTGCCTATAGTAACCAATCAGATTCTAGTTATCATTTATTTAGTACATTCTACAAAATGACAGCTAGGATCTGATTGGTTGCCAAAGCAAAATCTCCACTTTTTCAAACTCGCAGTTTAGCAAATATATCTCTAAGTGTTAAACAGCTGAAGATGCAGTGACCGCCAACAGAACAAAGTACTAATGTGAGGCGCTTGCTGGTATATTGCATGGTCAAGAAACCTCTGCAACAAAAGATGTTCATAAAACTTTCCTTAGACAAATAATCCTCAAGGTCTAAACTTTTTATACATATATAGCTACACAAAAGTGAAAAACTCTTCAACTTTAGTTGTTGGTGAGAATCTTATCAAGCGTTGCAAGAATATTTGAAATAAATATGGATCTTTCAAGTTATTTTTTAACAGACCATAACATTTAATATACAAGTTAATCGATAAGAGAACGCTTCTCATAACATACCAGATGCCTTGATTCTTGATATATAAAAGTATGTGAAGATTCCCATAACTACTTAAAGGACTGTTAAATGTATATTTTTGGTTTAGTGGTTCTTTAAGGAGTGAATATCTGTCATATATGAGTTTATTTTCTCCTATTTCTGTACACCTTGTTTTCCTCAGACTCACTGGAAAAGTCATAGTTCATGAATTGAATCATTTCATCTTATGCATATGATGATAGATAATCTGAGTATATAGTGTGCATATATATTTTGTACACATGCTTTTTTGCTATCTGAAGAAATTTGTGGTTAAGGAAAGTCTCCTACCACAGGCCTAGGTTGTACTTACAAAGATAAATCTACCACTGTGCATTAATATTAAAAAATAGTGAACAGTTCAAATATTAGATTTTCTGTACAACTTTTTTCTTGGTTATAAATGAGCCAACGTCAACATCAAGATAGTGTAGGGTTCGTGTTTCTGTCTCGTCTGTGGTGTACTGTTGAAATGGTACATGCATGCAAGTGAGTGGAACCAGAAGGTTTAAAATTGTTGCCACAAGGACTAAAGCCTATGAATGGTGTGTTCAGTTTTGTAAAATGATAAATATCTAAACCTATAAACCTATACTGTATTTATAGCATTTAGTTTATGACAATGTGTGGCAATATCCAAATATTTGCCTTTCTACTTTGTAACCACAAAATGGGATAAGTGATCTCAAACTCAATTTCAAATGTAATTTTCAAAGTTTTCTGATGCAGGGCCCAGGGATCATCAGCCATGAAAGGCAGTTGGTAGCCAGTAAGAGCTGTGGGTTCTTGCCAGGTGCTGATTATCCGATAGGCTGACTAGGCTGCAGGCTAGGGTTCAAGGCTTTTGAGGGGGTACAAAAAAATTGTGACACTTTCTCAAGGGCATGTATTGTGGAGTCCTGATATGTGGCTGACATTTATATAAATCCCTTCTCTCTCTACCATTTCTGATTGGTACTTTTTTATTGTTGATCAATCAAGAAGCGGGTGGTTGATAAAACCTAGCTGTATATTTACTAAATGCCAGGTTGGGAAAAGTGGAGATGTTGCCATAGCAGATTCTAGCTTTCATTTATTTAGTGTATTTTACAAAATGACAGCCAGAATCTGATTGGTTGCTATAGGCAACATCTCCACTTTTTCAAACCTGCAGTTTAGTAACTATAACCCCTAGAGTCTTTATGGCAAATGTTTGATTATTTGTTTACATTTGCCCACTTTTATATAGTGATTCAACTTAATATTTATTAGTCATTGAGACAAATGAAGTTTCTATAACTACTTGCATCATTCATCATAACATTATTTTCATTACAGACAGTTTTATAAGGATTAAGGTTGTGATAATATTAAACAATTATGCCACATATTGTCTTAAACCTTCTGTAGTGTGAATAGCCCTAGTTCGTAAAAAATATACAGAAAATGACCATGAATGCCTGTGAAAATGCACAGATAAATAACTTGTTAATCCAGTATAATTGTTTCTCAAATAACATGACTCCAAATGGAATAGGAACTTGAAGCAATGTACATCTAAGTATGTGTATGTGTCCTTTGGGGACATGTCTTTGGTTTGATAAGGGTAAGTAAATGCACATATTGTACAGAGACATGTTCCAGTAGGAAAAAAAATATATATATATAATCATCATCAACATTTATTTATATAGTGCCAGCAGATTCCGTAGCGCTTTACAATTGGGAACAAACAGTAATTTTCAATTATGTTGATGGCCTTGTATATTAGTAGAAGAATTTTATATTGGATTCGATGAAAAACAAGCAACCAATCATAGAGACTGACAGACTGGCTCAGCATAGGAAAAACTATTTGGAAAGAAAAACAAATCTAGCCGCTGCAATGCTAAATAGATTGTAGGGGTTCAAGTCTGATTTTGAGAAGACCAATAAAGAGGGAGTTACAATAGTCAATGCGGGAGATAATTTGTGCATGAATTAAAGTTTTTGCAGTGTCTTGTGTGAGATATGTGTGTATTCTGGAAATGTTTTTTTAGATGTATTTAACATGATTTAGATATAGAATCGATGTGGGGAACAAAGGATAGTTGTGAGTCAAGGATTACACCTAGGCAGGGAGCTTGCGGGGTAGGATTTATGGTCATGTTATCTACAGAAATAGAAATGTCAGGCAGGAAGCTTCTGTTTTTGGATGGGAATATTATTAATTCTGTTTATGAAAGATTGACTTTGAGTTGGCGAGAGGACATCCAAGATGAAATGGCAGAAAGACAGTCAGTAACGCGAGACAACACAGATGGTGAGAGATCAGGAGAGGATAAAGAAATTTGTGTATCATCTGAATAGAAATGATACTGAAATCCAAAGGAGATTATTAGTTTCCCAAGAGAAATGGTTAGATAGAGAATAGCAGAGGACCTAGGACTGATCCTTGTGGTATTCCAACTAATAAAGGAAGAGGTGGATCCATAGAAATTAACACTGAAAGAGCAGTTAGATATGTAGGATGAGAACTGGGATAGGACAGTGGCTTCAAGACCTAGGGAATGTAACATATGTATGAGGAGAGAGTGGTCAACAGTGTCAAATGCAGCATAGAGATATATATAAAACACAATGCTAGGAGGCGTACCTCCAAATGTTTTCAAAGAGTGTGGAAGAAAACCTAAGATCTATAATACTAATAGCGATTGATTAATTTGCATCACTGGGCTTACAGTTATATATGAAAATACTTGTATGGTTGATTCATTATGAATTAGCATGTGTTAAATGGTCATACCATTTTTGTGTGGGTCCATGCTGGGCTATTTTAATTTTGAGTACAAGTGGATTTTTTTCCATGTGATTTTACATGATGTAGTATGTCATATACATGTGTGTTAACAGGCCCTACGTGATAAGGACTAGTAGTAATGACCTTCCTTTTTATTGTCACCTTCTTTTTCTTCTTTTCAGAATCCCATTGGTCACACAATCCCCTCTCTCTCTAAGGTATAAGGACTCGGATCTGGAACCTACATTAAACCTCTGCACAGAAATAAGGAGCAGTATACCTACCTTACTAGGTGTTCTCAGGTGGTCTCCCATCCTGCTACTTACCTGGCTCCACTCTGCTGTCCTTCCAAGATCGAACGTGGTTGGGCATTTCCAGGGTGGCATGACCATAGTGTCTGCATTTCCATTGTTGTGTATTATCTGATCTGACCGAGGTCTGTGTGGGAAAGATCCTTACTGTTCGCACAGCCCACATAGAGTGTTGTTGCAGCTGGTGGGGGATATCGGAATCCCAAGGTTCTGAGAGCATTAAGGGCTGCAATAATAGGTCAAATTCTACATTTAAACCTCATGGTACTAGAATCTTCATAGTGTATATTGTTTTAGTTTCTTCTCTATTTATTTTTTGAATCAAGGTTCCTCCTCTCCAGGAGATTTACATTCATGTACTTTTTGAAATGTCTTCAGAGGTGATGATTTTCAAATACTTTTTATATTTCTTAAATGCTCTCCTATTCAGACCTTCAGTTTTCTAATGGTGCGGCCAATGTATTGTTTACTGCAAGGGCATTGTACCACAGAAATTACATTGTCGGTATTGCAGGTGATGAAATCTTTATTTTTATATATTTTTCCATCAGATGTTGATTGGTATTGGAAACTTATTTTGTGCTTCTACATTTCAGAGTTTTATAATTAATTAACACATTGGGGCGTATTCAATTGTTCCTCCGGCCGCTGGAAAAACAAGCGCTCTAAAACTATTACCGTTTATACGGTAATTACTCGCTGAATTTCATCTCGCAGCTCCCTGAGCTGCGAGATGTAATTCAGCGAGTAAACTACCGTATTAACGGTTTTTGCACGCAATATTACCGTATAAACGGTAATAGTTTTAGAGCGCTCGTTTTTCCGGCGGCCGGAGGAACAATTGAATACGCCCCATTGAACACAATAAAAAAAAAATATCATAATTTCTAGCCAATTCTCTTTCATGGTGTTTCTACTATTGCGGATGTGGTTGGATACTAGTGCTTTTCTAATGTCTGGGGTTTTCCTGAATATGATCTCAGGATACTTTGGTAATGTGTGGTCTACGATCTTGTCTTGTTATAAGATATTCCAGTGCTTCCTTAAAACTCTTTTTAACTGATGGGCCCCACTTGAACAATCTGATATGAAGTATATTTTGCTCTTTTCTCCCCTATTTTTTATTATCTTTTACCTTAGGCAGGAAATCATCTGTGTCTACTTTTTTGTATTTTAGGAGAGTGTCTCTATCTATACTCTTCATTTTTGTGAATGCTTCATCTATGATGGAATTGTTGTAGTTCTTCTCTAAAAACTTACTTTTCATCAGCTCCCCTTGCTCAATGTAATCATTCACATATGTACAGTTATGTCTGACTCAAATTACTTGGCTAAAAGTAGAGATGGTCACTGACCCCCGTGTTTTGGTTTTGGTATTGGTTTTGGATCTGTATTACCTTCAGGTTTTGGTTTTGGCAAAACCACCCTTGCGTGTTTTGGTTTTGGTTTTGTTTGATTTTGTTTTGCAATTTTGTTTAAAAATCAATTTGTTTGGGCCTAAAATAACCTAATTTAGTGCTCCACCTGTTTCTTGGATAAGTAATGTAATTGTAAAGGTAATAAATTATGAAAAAAACAGTTTAATTCCTGGTAGGCCATCATTAATTCTACACACAAACCACATTGTCTTCCTCTCCATCTATGCCTATTGGCAATGCAGCCATCGTCTTTGGGTGTATATTACACCCTACACTTACAGTTAAATATATAAAGAAATGGACAAAGGCAGTTTGGTTTCTGTCTATATAGGCCCCCCTCCACTTGTAGAAAATATTAAAAAATTAATTCGGTATAGACTGTACAATATAAATTGAAATGGACAAAGCCAGTTTGGGGTCAGTCTGTGTATGACACCCTACCCTTATTGAGAAATTGCCAAAACAGCAGCCTTTCAAGACTGTACGTGATATAGAAATGCCCCAAGTCCCTTTCGTATTTGGGGGTAGATTGCACCCTACACTTATACTTATACTTCTAACTATACTTTTTTTGGGGGGTGTATTTTTTTCCCTGATTTAAAAAGACTATGTACTTTTACATAGGCTTTACCAGATGACATACTGGGAACACTACCATCAGGACTGGTGCCAGCACCTGCTTGCTGATTCTGCTCATATGTGGACTGCTTTGAATCCATTTTAATGAGCCCAAACCACTTGTAGTGCAAAATATTCAATAGATACTGCTGCTAGATATGACTTTTGGCAGCCAGAAAAATTATTGTTTCACACTGGGGAATATGGGACACCCCAAAGCACTTGCAGTGCAAAATATTGAAAAAAATGCCTCCTCTATTCTCCTCTCTTCCTGCTCTAACAATTGCTAATAGAATTGGTATCAGAACTGAAATAATATTAGAAAGAATAAGGTATACAATTATTGCTCTGTCCCTGCTCTAATACAGCCTGTGACCTAACCCTGCTCTCTCCCTCTGTCAAATGGCAATGGATTGCTGTGTAGGCGGGTATTTATGCATTTCAAATATCGTGAGAACCGAGCTCTGAGATCCAACTACGTCACAATGACATTTTTCCTCGATTTTGAATCCAAATGGGTGGGAGAGTACCGAGCCTGCTCGGCTCGGTACTCTGATAGGCGAAGTTCGGGTGGGTTCGGATCTCGGGGAACTAAGCCCGTCCATCTCTAGCTAAAAGGTATACTAAGCAGCCATTGCGGGTGTTGGGGACTGTCTGATAATATGTATCGATTGACATCAACAGGTTTTCTGTAAGTTTTGGTTGTCACGATTCAGGAGTATTTCTTACTGGTTTTTGGCACTACTCACTAAAGAGGCGCGGAGTCTAACGTGTTCCAGGTCTTCACCAGGAACCCCCGCAAGGAAGTATGGTCTTAGCTGCGGGAACACGCAGGTCGCGGTCCTCAGAGGGAGCAACCAGTGAAGCAAGGATGGAAGCGGTGTCAGGCAGGCCAGGTCAGAACCGAGATATCAATAGATGCCATGGGGAAAATCCAATGTTCGTAGTCAGAAGCTAGCTGGGTCAGGTATCAGAAGCGCAGGAGAATAGTCAATAACAAGCCGAGGTCAATTCACAGGGAGCACAGAGAAGGAATGGTCAGGACAAGCCGGGTAATACACTGGAGTCACAGATAGCAAACAACAGGAACGCTGGAGCAAGGATGGGACCTAATAGTCTGGCACCCATCATGTGTCAGAGTCAGCCCAGAGACAGGGGGCAGGGCTGCCTACGGCGGTGGTGACGCTGAACACCACCGCCGGATACTGTGGATCGCGTCCCGTTGCTAAGCAACGGGACGTGCGGCTGCCGGGACCCAAAAGTGATGACCGGTTGCCCGTCCCTGTGCGCAGGATGAGACACAGGGACGGCGCGTGACAGTGCCTCCTCTCTCTATTTGTCGGATAGCTCTCCCTTTGAGAAATTGTTTCAATAGACGTGGGGCGTGGAGATCTTCTTTATTCACCCAGGATCTCTCTTCTAGCCCGAAACCTTTCCAGTGAACCAAGAATTGATGCCGTCCGTGGAGGATACGAAAATCCACGATGAGGCTGACTTCAAATTCTTCGCCCACAGCAGTCCGAATAGGAGCAGGATGATGGGGCAAGCGATAAAACTTATTAAGGATTAATGGTTTGAGGAGGGAAACATGAAACACATTGTGAATCCTTAGAGAGGGAGGTAGCCGGAGTCTATAAGTTACCGGGTTGATAACATGTGTAATAGGGAAAGGGCCAATATAGCGTGGAGCCAATTTCTGAGAGGGTACTCGGAGTTTGAGGTTGCGAGTAGACAACCAAACCTTGTCATGGATCTGAAGTAAGGGAATATTCCTTCTATGACGATCAGCAGCTTGCTTATAACGTTGGGAAGTCTCCTGGAGCTTGTCTTTGGTATTTGCCCAAATGCGAGAGAAGTCCTGAGTCAGAGTATCAGCAGCAGGAACTGGAGATGGAATACAACTGGAGAAGTTAGGGAGGGTGGGCTGGGTTCCATAAACGACATAGAAGGGAGAGGAACCTGAGGATTTGTGATGGTGAAAGTTATGCGCGAATTCTGCCCAGGGTAGGAGACTATACCATTTGGATTCATTCTCAGATGAAAAACATTGTAGAAAGACCTCCAGGTCTTGGTTAACGCGCTCTGTCTGGCCATTGGTTTGAGGATGATAGCCAGAAGAATATTTGAGTTCAGAACCGAATGTCTTGCAAAAGGCCTTCCAGAACTGTGACACAAATTAGACTCCACGATCCGAGATGATTTCACGAGGACATCCATGGAGTCTAAAGATCTCTTTGATGAAGAAAGAAGCCAATTGAGATGCAGATGGAAGAGCAACCAAGGGCACGAAGTGGGCCATCTTCGAAAATCTGTCCACCACAACCCAAATAGTAGTAAACCCGTCGCTAATAGGGAGATCGGTGATGAAATCCATCGATATGCTTTGCCATGGAAGATCAGGAATAGGAAGTGGTTGCAAAAGACCAGAAGGTGCTGACCTCGGATTCTTACAACAGGCACAAGTTGTACAGGAAGCCACGAACTCTCGAACATCGGAATGTAAGGTTGGCCACCAGAATCGTTGCCGTAGGACTTCATATGTCTTCTTGATACCAGCATGACCAGATAGTTAGGTAGTGTGCCCATCGTAGAGCTTTGGGTCGTAAATTCATTTCCAAGTAGGAACAACCTCTGGGGGATGTTCTAGCGGAGGCTCCGGTAAGGGCAATGATGCTGATTGGAGAGATGATGGGAAGAGGCTCCAAGGGAGAACACAAGTCAGAATTGTCAAATGAACGAGAGAGAGCATCTGCCCGCACATTTTTGGGCCCAGGATAGTATGTCAGGACTAGATTAAAACGAGAAAAGAAGGATACCCATCGTGCCTGGCGTGGGTTAAGATACCGTGCTTCACTAATGTAGAGCAGATTCTTGTGGTCCGTTAAGACTGTCACAGGATGGCGGGAGCCTTCCAGGAGATGGAGCCACTCCTCCAGGGCAGATTTGATCGCGAGGAGCTCCTTGTCACCGATGCCGTAATTCTTTTCATGACTGAGAAACTTTTTAGAGAACAACCCACAGGGGAGATGTGGGCTAAGTCCGGATTTCTGGAACAGGACTGCCCCTATACCAACGGCGGATGCATCAACTTCAAGAAAAAAGGGTTTTAGTTGGTCCGGTTGCGAGAGAACAGGGGGAAGACGTAAAGGCTTGTTTCAGCTGGTCAAAGGCCTCTAAGGCGGCAGGAGGCCGATTTTTAGGATCGGCCAATTTTTGAGTCAGGGCAGTTATTGGAGCGATTACAGAGGAAAAGTTCTTGATGAACTGCCTGTAGTAGTTGGTAAACCCAATAAACCTCTGGATGGCTTTGGTACCCTGGGGACAAGGCCAACTAGTAATGGCTAATACCTTCTGTGGATCCAGGCGCAATCCAGAGCCTGAAACGATGTATCCAAGAAAAGGAATCTGTTTGACCTCGAAGATACATTTTTCTGGTTTGCAGTACAGTTGATGGGTGCGTAAACGTGATAAGACCTCCTTCACATGACCCTGATGGGAATTTATATCTTGTGAGAATATTAGGATATCATCCAAATAGATAACAACAAAACGATATAAGACGTCTTGGAAGACCTCGTTGACAAAGGACTGGAAGACTGCAAAGCCCAAAGGGCATCACAAGGTATTCGAAGTGTCCGTCTCGCGTATTGAACGCAGTCTTCCATTCGTCTCCTTGACGTATACGTACTAGATTGTAGGCGCCTCGTAAGTCCAGTTTGAAAAAGACTTGTGCTCCGCTTATTTTATCAAACAGATCGGTAATGAGGGGTAATGGATAGCGATTCTTGATGGTAATTTTGTTCAGTTGTCGGTAATCGATACAGGGGCGAAGGGCCCCATTCTTCTTTTTAACGAAGAAGAATCCTGCGCCAGCTGGAGACGAGGATTTTCGGATGAATCCCCGGGATAAATTCTCGGAAATGTATTGTGACATAGCTTGACTTTCAGGTAACGATAAGAGATACGTCCTGCCACGGGGAATCTGTTTGCCTGGAATCAGTTCAATCGGGCAATCCCAAGAGCGATAAGGCGGCAGGATCTCAGATCTATTCTTGGAAAAGACATCTTTAAAGGCCTGATAGGCCGACGGAAGGGTAATCTCTTCCGGAACGGTGCGAGTTAAACAGACTCGTGGACGAGGGGGGGAGAAGCAATTGTTATGACAATTTAGACCCCAGGAGATAACTTCGGCTCGGACCCAGTTGAATTGAGGAGAATGGGCTCGAAGCCAAGGAAGGCCCAGAATTAAAGGATTCACAGATTGTGGTAACACAAGGAATTGGATCCACTCTTGATGTAAGGCTCCTACCAATAGCTAAACCGCACTCGTGATGCTGGAGATGATCCCGTTGCTGAAGCGGTTACCATCCACGGCTGTGAGTGTAAGCGGTTGAGGCAGATCTTGAATGGACAATTGGAGCTGTGAGGCAAGAAGGGCCGAGATGAAATTCCCTGCGGCACCGGAATCCACGAAGGCAAAGGTTTGCTGGGTTCCTTTAGTGGTCATAAGCTGGACGGGCATCAGGAACTCGGGATTAGAGGTAGAATAGGGAGTTGAAACGGCGACTCCTAGGGCGGCCTCCCTCTTACCGTCTAGGAGGAGGCGTTTCCCGGTCTCTTAGGGCAAAGACTTAATATATGACCAGCCTCTCCGCAGTATAAACATAATTTCTGCTTGAACCGTCTCTCGCGTTCTTCAGGCGTCAATCTTGAACGGCCAAGCTGCATAGGCTCTTCCGTGGAAGATAGGGGGTTTTGAAATTGGGGGGGCCAGTCGAGGGGTACGTCTCGTAGAGGATCTCTCTGAAGTTCTCTCCCTGAAGCGAAGATCGACCCTGATACATAGAGAAATAAGAGAGTCCAGTTCCGAGGGGAGTTCTCTAGTGACTAGTTCATCTTTGATTCGGTCCGTAAGACCCTGCCAGAAGGTGGCAATGAGGGCCTCATTATTCCACCGAAGCTCAGAAGAGAGAGTGCGGAATTGTACCGCATACTGGCCGACAGACATGGAACCTTGCTGGAGATTCAGGAGACTGGAAGCCGCAGAGGAAACTCGACCTGGTTCATCGAAAACTCTTTGGAACATGTCAATAAAAGTAGCCAAACTCTCCAACAAAGGGTCATTGCGCTCCCATAGTGGTGAAGCCCAGGCCAAAGCTTGCCCACTGAAAAGAGATATTATGAAGGCCACCTTGGTACGCTCAGAGGAGAAGGCTGAAGAGTTGCACTCAAAGTGGATGGCGCATTGGTTGAGGAACCCTCTGCACCTCTTCGGATCTCCGTCGTACTTCTCCGGAGCAGGAATTCTGAGCCCGGTAGACGAAGTCAGGGAAGGAGATGGAGCTACTGCGGCCGCAGCAGAGGGAGCAACAGAGGGTTCAGCCGGGGAGGGTTGGACCGCCTTAAAGGTGTCTAGCCGTGACATAATTCCTTGGACACACTGGAGTAAAAGAGCTTGGTCCGCCTCCTGCTGTTCCACTCGGCGGCCCAGATGGATGAGGAGATCTCGAGCTGAGGGATCACCTGCTCCATCTGACGTCATGGCCAGAGTATACTGTCACAATTCAGGAGTATTTCTTACTGGTTTTTGGCACTACTCACTAAAGAGGCGCGGAGTCTAATTTGTTCCAGGTCTTCACCAGGAACCCCCACAAGGAAGTATGGTCTTAGCTGCGGGAACACGCAGGTTGCGGTCCTCAGAGGGAGCAACCAGTGAAGCAAGGATGGAAGCGGTGTCAGGCAGGCCGGGTCAGAACCGAGATATCAATAGATGCCACGGGGAGAATCCAATGTTCGTAGTCAGGAGCTAGTCGGGTGAGGTATCAGAAGCGCAGGAGAATGGTCAATAACAAGCCGAGGTCAATTCACAGGGAGCACAGAGAAGGAATGGTCTGGACAAGCTGGGTAATACACTGGAGTCACAGATAGCAAACAACAGGAATGCTGGAGCAAGGATGGGACCTAATAGTCTGGCACCCATCATGTGTCAGAGTCAGCCTTTTATAGGGGTAGACAGGGGGCAGGGCTGCCTACGGCAGTGGTGACGCTGAAAACCACCGCCGGATACTGTGGATTGCGTCCCGTTGCTTAGCAACAGGACGCGCGGCTGCCGGGGCCCAGAAGTGACGACCGGTTGCCTAGCAACCGGCCGTCTGATATCGGAAGGGAGCGCCCGTCCCTGTGCGGAGGATGAGACACAGGGACGGCGCGTGACATTGGTATTCTTCAGATCTTTCCCTTGATATATTGTTTCCAGAACACCAGGTTTTCCTCCTTGTTATTGTTGGCCCAGATCTATCGATCTTCCCAGTAGCTCATATATAAATTTCAATATATGCAAATTAATTAACGTGATTATTATCGTAGATCTATGGTTTTCTCACACACACTTTGAAAACAATTTTAGGTACGCCTCCTATCATTGTGCTTTTTATATATAATGTACATACATATATATATATATATATATATATATATATATATTGACTGGAACATGTCTCTGTATGGTATGTGCACTTACTTTCCCTTATCCAACTGAAAGACATGTCACAGGAGGACTCATGCATCTAGGTTATCTTTTAATATACTTGGGTGTACATTGCTTCAAGTACCTATGCCTTTTGGAGTCCTGTTACTTGTTTAACAATTAGACTTTATCAACAATTTATTTATCTGTACATTTTCACAAGCGTTATCTGGTTAATTTTTTGTATATATTTAATCAACTAGGACTATTCACACTACAGAAGGTTTAAAAACAATATGTGTTTTAGTTGTTTAATGTTATCGCAACCATAACCCTTATGGAACTGTCTGTAATGAAACTAATGTTATGATGAATGATTCAAGTCCTTCTACAAACTTCATTTCTCGCAATGACTGTAGTAGATACAAAGTTGAATCGCTATATAAAAGTGTGCAAATGTAAACAAATAATCAAACATTTGCCATAAAGATTCTAGGTTTTATCAACCACCCGCCTCTTGATTGCACAAAAATAAAGAAGCACCAATCAGAAATGCTAGAGAAAGAAGGGATTGATATAAATGTCAGCCACATATCAGGACTCCACAATACATGCCCATGAGGAAGTCTGAAGCCAGACGAAACACTTTGGGAATGCCTACAGTGACGTACGCACATAGAAAATCCAAGACGGCGCATGCGTTCCACAGTGGAACACATGCAATAATTCTCATCCCTACATGAGCGATAGAGTGGACACTATTATACTGGGTACTCAGTCTCTAACCAGCACCAGGAGACAATAGCAAGTATTATACATTTATTGAACTTTTCTGTTATACTGCATTATTAGAACTAGAGACATTCACTAATCACTGTGTTTTTGTTTTAGTTTTGGATCTGGATTAAGTTTGTGTTTTGGCTTTGGTTTTGGCAAAACTGCCCACGCGTGTTGGTTTTGGATCTGTATCTCTTCGAAAAATAGCTAAAAAATGCTAAAATCACATATTTTTTCTCTTTTTTTGATCCTACATTATTATTAACCTCAATTACACTAATTTCTAGTCATTTCCAGTCAATTTAGACCACCTCACAGGTCACAATATTATTTTTATCCACTTTCAGACAAAGACTGCAGCGAGCTGGCTAGATGCTAAGCGACAGAGCAACAACACAAACACTCAGCCGTTCATAGCACATCTAGGAAACATTGCCACACAGCAGTTGCAGAAAAGAAACGTGGTGCAAGATAGAATTGTCCTTGGGCCCTCCAACCCACCCTTATGTAAGATATTGGAAAGAAAATGTACAGTTTAACAAAGCAAGCATTCCATTGACAAGGAGTGCCACTTCTGTGGCTGAAGTTCTTGGTTTATTATGGCCACCACAAAACAAGCTACCAATAGCTTAGCTGCCTTAAGCCCAACAGTGCTGTCAATGAACTCTACATTATTAAACCATGCCTGCTCGTGTTGCATCTTTATTCTCCTTCTCCTCTCTAGATACCTCTCTCTCAATCCCTGAAGAACTGCCAAACTTATGTAGACACAGGAATGGATATTTCAACTAGAGTGGCATTACATCTGCTTCAGACAGACTGTGACATGGAACATGTGGGCAGCATGGATTCCGTCATGTTGGAATACGCTACATTGAACAGAGAAATATATAGACTAGAGATGCTCACTGACCCCCGTGAAGTGGTTTTGGTTTTGTATCTGGATTAGCTTCGTGTTTTGGTTTAGGTTTTGGCAAAACCATCCTCATTTGTTTTGGTTTTGGATCTGTATTTGGAACAAAATTACCACACAACAAAACGGCGCTTGAAAACAGTTCTAACTTTCAGTCAATAATCATATACTATATATGTGTATATACAGATCGCTTAATATAGCTGACTAAATCTCATAGTCCAACTTATACGTTGTAAAGTGAACCAAACTATCTATGGTACTTCAGATGGGACAGCAATAAAACCTTCAAGGTAATAGTCACTTCAAATGGTATATATATCCATCTGTATATACACATATATAGTATATATAGTATATGATTATTGACTGAAAGTTAGAACTGTTTTCAAGCGCCGTTTTGTTGTGTGGTAATTTTGTTCGATATAGTATTGTATCACACTCCATTGTGGATAGGAGTAACCATACATAGGCAGCCTGAAATTAGGAGTCTGCGCTGTTATATTCTATCTGTACTTTTTGATCTATATTGGATCTGTATTTGTTTAGAAAAATTGCTAAAATCACAAAATGATGCTCTTTTTTTGGATCATACATTATTATTAACCTCTCTAACACTTATTTAAAGTCATTTGCAGTCAATTTTGACCACCTCACAGGTCACAATATCATTTTAATACACTTTCAAACAAAGATTGCAGCAGTTCTTGCCAGTGATAAGTAAAAGGCCATTGTCATGTCTGGGCATAAGACCACAAATCCACCTCTTAGGTGTGGAATTATTGTCTAGCCATTTGTAATGTTTGTAAAGCCACACTCAGTAGAGGTAGGGATATTAACCATCTAGGATCCTCATCCATGTTACGGCATTTGAAGTGAGTTCATGGAAAGCTGTTGGGAAGATCAGAAACTTATGTTAAAAAAATAACAACAAGCAGTCCAGCATCATCTACCTCCCTTCTCTCATCTAGATCCCAGCACATGCAATCTACACCCCCAACACCTTCATCATCAATATCCTCACAAGTGATGGGAGTTAGTCCTGCATTCAAGTTGCTAAGGCTAGATGACTCCTCCACTAGTTATGATTACTCTGAAGAATTATTGAGCATTAGTCCCGCTGCTGCTGCTGTTGTTGCTGCTGGGGGTCGATCTTCAATCCAGAAGAATACTACTAGTAGTTTACAACAATTGACTGGTAAACAATCCTTTGCTAGAGGAAGAAAGTAAGAAAGCTGTCACCCTGTCTCAAAGCGGATCACAGACGCAATGGGTACTATGCTAGTATTAGATCTGCATTCAATATCCACTATTAATGCAGCTGGTTTTAGACAGTTAATTGAGGTCTTCTGTCCCTATTATCAAATTCCATTACAACACCATTTTACTAGAAAAGCTATTCCTCACCTCTACCAGAAGGTTCGTAAAAATGTAATTATTGGGCTACAAAATGCATTTCTACCCACTGTACACTTTACCAGAGATATGGGCACAAGTGGAACTGGGCAAACTAAAGATTATATGACTGTGACAGCCCACTGCGTTGGTGATTCACTTTCACCAGCAGGAATAGTAGCAGTATGTACCCAAGTACATCACATTTGCCAGAATTTGCCTGTAAATTCAGAAGAGAGGTCTGCAAGGACTAGTATTTGCATTTCAGCTATGAGAATTAGCAACGCAGCTCTCCTTTGTGTGTTACCTATATAACACACTTTTTGAGTCAAAATGACAAGGTATTGCATCATCATGACTGATCTTACAAGAAGATGCCCCACTGACAGTTGCAGAACTAGCACTCATAGCGAAAGGAGAAGGCTTGATTCTTTCTTTGCCACTGCGTGTGTAGAATGGCATGTTGGCAATTTAATTTTTTTGGCCACTTACGGTAACTATGCCTTGATTAAAGGTGTTTTTTTCTTGAGCAAGGTAAAAGGTGTTTTTTTACATTTTTGCTTACCAGACTTAAAAACACTATGTACTTTTACATAGGCTTTACCAGATGATGTACAGGGATTACTATCATCGTGACTGGTGGCAGCAGATGCTTGGTGCTCCTGCTCTTCTGTGTACTGCTGTGAATCCATTTTGATAACACCATAAACTTTTTGGTGCAAATTGAGTAAAAAAGCCTTGAAGGAGTAGTATTGTATTTTCAGCAATGACAATTAGCATTGAAGCAACGCAGCTCACGTCTTTGGGTGTATATAACACCGTACACTTTTTGGTGCAAATTCAGAAGAAAAACAAGCAAGGACTAGTATTTGTATTTCAGCAATGACAATTAGCAATGGAGCTTTCTTTAACACTGATACCACCCTCCTCTTTCAATTCTGTAAGATTGCCTGCCCAACTGCTCTACACTCTATCCTACCCCTTTAGTATACCTCTCTCAAATGGCGCTAGATCACTGTGGAGGGCGGTATTTCTAGATTCCAAAACTCGCGAGATCCGAGATCTGAGATCTGACAATGTCACAATGACGTTTTGCCTCTTTTTGGAATCCGAAAAAGCGTGAAAGATCCCCTAAGTTCGGGTATGTTAAATATAGCTAGAAACTATTTACATAAATTGCAGATTGCAAACACTTTGTGCAATACTAATGAAACAGCAGCAAAGTGGAACGTTTGAGTAATACATAAACACGTCTATTTAGACAATTCATGCTTACATTACTTTTGCAAGCAACGCTGTTCTTTGTTACTAAAACATCCAGGTAACATTGGCACACAGCGATAGCTGAAAGGAATAGTGGTGCAATATGGGATTGTCCTTGGGTCCTCCCACCCACCCTTCTGTTGGATCTTAAAAAGGACATGCAAACTTCAACAAACCAAGCACTTCGGCACACAAGGAGCGCCACTTTTTTGGCTGAAGTGCTTGGTTTGTTTGGGCCCCCACAAAACAAGCTAACAATGGCCTTAAGGCACCTAAGCTGACAGTGCTGTTAATGAACTCTACTGTGGCAAGATGTTGTTGTCATCATCATCCTCAGCCTCATCCTCACCCTCATCCTCACCCTCATCAGTGTGTTCATCATCCTCACACATTATTACTTCATCACCGCTGGAATCCACCATTACAGAAGTCTCTGTACTTTGATGTAATTTGTGGGAAAGACCTTCCTCGTGGAAATTTTAGTTCATTTTGATGAACATCATCTTTTCCACATTTTGTGGAAATAGATTCCTATGCCGATTACTGACAAGGTTCCCGGCTGTGCCTAAAACTCTTTCTGAGTACACAATGGAGTGTGGGCCACTTACGTAGTGCAAAGAGAGTTGGTACATGGGTCTCCAAATTCCCTTTTTTTCCTCCGGGTATGTAAAGGAACTGTCTGATGTGTCTATTTCTATGCTGTCATTAAAATAATCCTTCACCATCCTTTGGATGTTGATAGTAGGATCAGGTGGAGCTACGGCAGAAGTGTCATGTTTTTTTGGTCAGTTCTTTTAGACCCGACCAGATGTCAAAATGTTGTGCTGAGTCATCTGCATCATCCCAGGGTTTCTTGGGAAAGCTAAGTGCTTTCCTAGTAGCAGTTGACTGTGAAAATGAAGGAGGAGACACTGTCCTGTCACATAACACTTGAGCTGTCATCTTGCTTACTGGGTGCTCCTTGCATCTCTTGAGATCTGGGTCAGTTGGAAAAAGCGAAGACATAGCTCTTAAACCAAGGATCAAGCACAGTTGCCAAAATGTAGTGATCCAATTTCAAGATTTTGAAAACTCTTGAATCCTGATGAAGCGAATATAGAATATATCCCTTCGTTTTTGTAACAGGTTGTCAGCTGTATGTCTCTTTGTGAAGCCAGGGGTGATACACAGAGTAGCCTGCCTCCAAAAAATGCTGCTGTTGCTGCTGGTGAAGGCGAATCGCCAACCCAGTGTGTTGTCACAGTCATATAATCTTTAATTTCCCCAGTTCCACTTGTCCACATATCTGTGATTAAATGTACAGTAGGTAGAATGGCATTTTGAAGCCCAATAATTAAATTTTTACGAACCTTCTGGTAGAGGTGAGGAATAGCTTTTCAAGTAAAATGGTATCGTGATGGAATTTGAAAGGGGACACAAGACCTCAATTAACTGTCTAAAACCAGCTGCATTAATAGTGGATATTGGACGCAGATCTAATACTAGCATAGTCGCCATGGCGTCTGTGATCCGCTTTTCTACTAGGTGACAGCTTTCATACTATCTTACACTTGCAAAGGATTGTTTAACAGTCAATTGTTGTAAACTATTAGTAGTCATTTTCTTGGTCTGCTTCTGGGATGAAGACCCACCCCTAGCAGCAGCAGCGGGACTAACGCTCAAGAATTCTTCTGAGGAATCCTGGATAGTGGAGGAGTCATCTAGTCTTAGCAACTTGGATGCAGAACTAACTCTGATGGCTACTGAGGATATTGATGGTAAAAGTGTTGTGGGTGTAGATTGCATGTGCTGGGATCTAGCTGAGAGAAGGGACCTAGCTGATGCTGGACTGCTTGCTGTTATTTCTTTAGAATAAGTTTCATATTTTCCCAACAGCTTGCCATGAACTCGTTTCAAATGGTGTAACATGGATGAGGTTCCTAGATGGTTAAGGTCCCTACCTCTACTGAGTGTGGCTTTACAAACACTATAAATGGCTAGACAACTGTTGTCAGGATTTAGGTAAAAATAATTCCACACATAAGTGGTGAATTTTTTGGTCTTATGCCCAGGCATGACAATGGCCTTCTTCTTATCACGTGCAAGAACTGCTTCTACTGGTGCAGGACTTACACAAACAACATCATCCTCATCAAATCCTCATTAGCACTGTCATCAGCTACACAATATCCTCCTCATCCTGTTGCAATTCCAAAGTGGTATCCTCAATTTGTGTATCACCTTCCACACTTGGGATGCTCATCCAGACATCTGCAAAATGCTGAAAGGAGGCTCCATTATGGGTACAGTATCTGAAAGGTCAGGCTTACACATACCACTCATGGATAGACTCTCCTCAGTGATTTGTGTCATTTCTGAATCTGAACATACATTTCTAATGCCTTACTGTTTTCTTCCAGCTCTGCTTTACACGTAAAAGTATTTGGGCACCACTTTTTGAGTTAGAATGACAAGGTCTTGCTTGGTCATGATGGACCTTACAAGAAGATGCCTCAGTGACAGTTGCAAAACTAGCACTCATAGAGAAAGGTGAAGGCCTGACTCTTTTTTTGCCACTGCGTGTGTAGAATGGCATGTCGGCAATTTTCTTTTCTTCTGCAGTTAACTTTGCCTGGATTGCATGTCTTTTTTTTTTCTTGACCAAGGTAAAAGGTGTTTTTTTACACTTTTGTTTCCCTGACTTAAAAACACTATGCACTTTAACATAGGCTTTAGCAGATGATGTAGAGGGATTACTATCATCATGACTGGTTCCAGCAGCTGCTTGGTGCTCCTGGTCTTCTGTGTACTGCTGTGAATCCATTTTGATAACGCAGTACAATGTGACTGCAGATTTTGAAGAACATTGACTGCCCTATTATTTCTATTTCAGCAATGACAATTAGCAATGGAGCAATGGCACATAGACTGTAGACTGGCAACAACACTGGGACCTTTCCTGTTTCTGTGAGAGCTATAACTCAGTAGAATGTCACTGGAGACTTTTAAGAAAACTGCCACCCCTCCTCTCTCTGTTTTAGATATGACGTTGCCCTACTGCACTAGAGACTGCCAAGAACCGTGCTACCCCTTCTGTGTCTCTCTGTGAAATGGCGCCGGATCTCCGTGGAGGGCAGAAATTATAGAATCTAAAACTCGCAAGATCTGACAAGGCAATGATGATGTTTTGCCTCGTTTTCACTTCTGAGGGCGCGGAAGTACCAAGCCGGCTTGGCTTGGTACTTGGATCGGCAAAGTTCTGGTGGGCTTCGGTTCACGGAGAACCGAGCCCGAGCCTCTCTAATTAGAACATCAAGTGGGAGCCTGAATTGTGGAAATATGTAAGTTGGTTTAGGAGATGACTTACCCTTAAAGGGACTGAACTGCAAAGATCACAGAATCATGTAATGTTGAACTACCTTTGATTGCTGTTATTTCCCTCTAAAGACTGAGTATTTAGTTCATATATCTTTGGACACGGTTGCTGCTCTTATTAATTTTTTGCTGCTACTCTCTCAAAGTTTTGACATTTAGACCATTCATTCCTGGATATTATTGCTGCTAAATCCCTCTGTAATTTAAATTATTGTATGTATTTGTCCTTATTTAGTCAAAAATTAGTCTATGATCACCTGTTGGTTTTAATAGAAGTTTTAGTTTATGATATTTTGGAGTGCTTTTTGCCTTTAAGTATGGATCTTTGAAAGTGATGGCAATTACTAGGGACCTGTACAACTATTAGTTGATTTGTGTGTTTTATCTGTATTGAATTGAGCCTGCAGTATTGATTTATTGTGTTAACAGAAAATTGATTATTAAAAGAATTGTAGGTAACCAGCTGCAAGCATGGTATTGCTCTTACAAAACCACAGTGGTTCATCAATAATCAACTACTAATATACACACACATATCTAAAAAGCGCTATGCTCAATTTTTTCAGCTGTCGAACCATTAACCATTGGTGAAACATATTACTATAGACTCATTCACCACTGAGTTCATTGCCATATATTAATCTACACAAACAGATCTTACAGTCTGACCTACAATTTGAACCTAAAACCACTCAACAATAAGTCAATTGAGCACATTACTATTATTACTATTAGATTTCATTAAGGGAGGGATACCCTTTGTTATTGCTGCTCTCGCACCCATTGGAAAGAATGCAGTCCAAAACCAATTTATAGCATTCTGAAGTATGAAATTAAGTCTTCAGTAGGATTGCAGCCACAGTTTGTGAATCCTTTTTTCTTATGGGATATGCTTTAAGCCAGTTACATGCTTTCCTATGTTCAGTATTATGTGGTCTGGCTACATTGTGTTTCTGAAGCTCTAGAGAATATTTTCTCCCATCACTGTCTCTTAAAATTTCTACATATTCCATTGTTGGAGACATGCAATATAGAATGGTATATGTATCCTAGGTATGAGAAAAAGGCACCTAAAGCCACAAGATGGCTGTCCCTTCTTCATCAGATGCCATCATGTGTAGTTTGCAGCCATTGTTATATTGTGTTGGGTCGATCAGTTTGCCTTTGAACACTATTTTGAGAATTATAGGTTGCAAGTGCAACTATTTGTATGTGATCCTGGTGAAGATGCTGCTTAGCAGCTGCTATATCAGATATATCAGGAAAGACATTAACTTTGAAGATAAGGGGGCTCATTCATTAAGATATGCAAAACGAATGTACAGTGCATGTTTTTCAAAGCACGTAATTTGGGCATAAGCATGTCCGTATTCAAGTAGAAGTGGATCTGGAGAAGCGTCTCTTGTTTTATATGGGGCTAGGTATGCTCTGCTCTGACAAAAAATGCACTGCAGGATTCATTCAAAACATATGTGGAATATATTTCCACAATATATTCAGTTATTGTCATCTGTTAATAATATAGTCATTAACTAATTACAAAAAACAAATTATATGACAGAATTACACGTACCTTTGAGATGCCCAAAGCTTAAATCAGGCACTTCTGCATGCAATTGAGCTTGGCATGATCTTACTGTATATTGACTACATGCAAACGGCCCTTCCCATCCCAGTTCCGCCCATGAAATCGTAGGCTGTTGTAAGTATCCTTTGCGCGCGAGGATAAATTGCACACACTTGCCTTCTCTGACGTATAGTTCATTTAAGGCAAAATACAGCACGTATAGGCATTTATGTTCCTTAATGAATCTGCCCCCAAGGTCTGTTCCCTTGATATATGCTTAGCATTTCATGATTGAAACACTACATGATCACAGATCAGCAACCACTAAATGTGTGTAGTCTATGGGGTCATAGTGGATATGAGGTCTCTCTTCAAAGTCATGGTGGACACTCCAGGCATACCTTGATGAGGGTAAGAGCCAAATAATGAGAAGACAGAGGGTTTGATTCAATAATTTCAGACATAGAAAAATCAACATAACCAGAGAACCTTGTGTTACTATCGACATAGTAACACCATCAACAAATACTTCTAAAAGCTCTAGGTGCCAAAGTCAAATAAAGTGAAGTACTTGTAACCAGTCATGGGCACCATCTGAGCCATGAGAAATGTATTTGTAAGAGGATGATGACAGGATTGCAGACAATGGGGAAACTGTAAGCCACACAACAGTTACCAGCATGCACGTCCTGGGTCAGCCTCCAGGTGGAGACAGATCCAGGATCCTTCCTGACCAGCCACAAGGACAAGTTAGTTGGACCAGAGTTGGGAAAAATAATAATGTCTTTGAAATAGGTGTTGTATGATGGGCTACACACTGTGTTCAACTTCCAGCTTAGGGGGTTATTGGTATAAGCATGGTGTGGAATTGGATGGATCCACTTGGATAGTAATTGGGCACACTTAATTAGCCCCATAGGGTGTGGCCCCTATATGGGACTTGAAAATAAGTAAGCATTTTTTCTTGAGCTGCGGGAAAGATATAGTAAGGCATGAGGAATATGTAAAGCAGATATTTCCTACCCACACACAATAGAGACTTCCATATGAGTTAGAACACCGATACAAATAAGGTTGTCAGGAACAGATTTAGCGTATATGAAAGGAATTTGAATAGCACAGGAACCCAGGCAGTCAGTGGTTCATTAAAGGTACAAGGCATGAGTCCCAGTACAGATATACTCTCTTTTTAATGCTGCCTTGAAGGACAAGCAGACAGGGTGAATTCAAATGGAGCACTGAGCTCATCATTACTATTGGAAGCACTTACCATTAAGCCAGATGTGGGCTGTTCAAAAGGTAGTCTGAGGACTACTCTTTGAAAACACAGACAAAAGTTCAGATTTGAATAACTACTACCCCGAAGTGTCCTATATGGTGCATTGTGTTTGATTAGGAGTTGACCTGTAGTCATACTGCCTCTTGTGGCATACATTTTTGTGGTCTATATTTTGCCAATGTTCAGGTATGCCTTAGTAATGACAATTTTGCACCTTTCCCCTTTGTTTGCGGTGCCTGAAATTTGTAACAATGCCATTATATTATATGTTTCCCTCCTGGTATTTCCATAGTCTGTAAGGTCAGATGCACCTTGATGGTTATATTACAATGTTTTGACTGCTTTTTGAATATTTTAGAGCTCTGTTGCTGTATATATGTATTTCATTTTGCTTTTACTTCATCATGCCACAATTTTCACTGTAAATCTAGCCTCCATTTCTCTGCCTCAGTTATAAAGACCGAAATTGTTAACATCTGCTTTTAATTAGTGAGTTTAAACCCATTACAATTATGCATATTTTTTTCACTTTTTACCTGATCAGAAAAGTACCATCTGGGATTCAACCCTTTTCCCCCAGTAATTTGTTCTTTATGATGCAGAACTTCTTACATCCACAGTATCATTGTGACCTCCCTTTCCCCTTAATCTTTAACACCTCTGGAAGTCCTCTTTTTCTAACTCTAGTAGCATTAAAGTACACCCTTAAGGGCTCCCAGAAGCATCCCAATCACAACATATGAAATATCAAGACCCAGAGCTGGATTAAGGCTCTGGAGGCCCGGGCACTTAAGACAGGGAATGGGCCCTATGATGTAATATGTTTACATTTAATAAATATACCTCATTCTCCCCAAATAGCCTCACATTCAATTATTAGCCCTTAATCCACCCCTGCATTAAATTAAAAGTCCCATCATTCCATCTTAAATTAATAGGCCCAACTATTAATTTAAATAGCTGAAAATAAAGTAAATTTTCCCACCTTCAGCCCACAAATAAAATAGCACCCATTAAATAATTAGCCCCCCACCTACACGACACCCCTAAATTATTAGCTTACTTCCAACCCACTTTATATTAAAACCCCCTCCCTTCCCTCACACATTATATTAACACCCCGCTTCCCTTACATATTATATTAAGACCCTCCTCACTCATCCTCACACATTATAGAAACATACCTCCCTCCCTTCCCTCACACATTATAGTAACATACCCCCCTCCCTTCCCACAAACATTATAGTAACATACCCCCCTTCTCTCACACCTTGTTACATTCGCGCTATGTAGGAGCTCTTGTCGCTCTGCACACACCTGTCCTGTGATGCATGTCCCATGTGACATATGTCAGTGGCTGGGACTGGAGGATGGAGAAAGCAGGCACACATAGGGGAACGGACCAGCCACCAAGTACTATACTGTTTCCCTGCTGGCACCCCTTTAGAGTACCTGATCAAGGGGGGCCCCAAGACACATGCCTTCCCCCCAACTTAAGCCGACTCTGTTAAGACTTGTCATTAACCTTCCACAGGCAAGACACACGCAATCAGGAAAGATAATTGATCCATCAGTGAAAAGGATGGCCATGAAGGGGATGAGGAAACAACTGTTCCTGGTCCAAACTCAAGGATTTCCTAGTCAGCAACATGCTCTGATTCTCTAAAGATCGGCACCACATAATCTCCCTGGGGGCATCAGTACCACACTCAGACAAAACAATATAAATTAAAATTTGTTTAGCTTATTTGTATCCCCTGGAGATTTGGTGTGTGTTTGGTTACTCATGGTTTTACAATGTGCAAATCTGAGTTACAACACCAAGAATCATAGATTCAGTCCTCTCTTTAAGTTAGACACTAAGGAATGCTGTTAATCATAGAATATTAAGATCAGTGGTGGTCATATTTCCAGAGGTGAATCTGTCAACACTTATCCTGTTGCCACCAAAATGGTGACAGGATAAATGTCGACAGATTCATTCTGTCCACATGTTTAAACTGTAGACATTGTGATTGTCGATAGTAGTAATGTCAACAGTCACAATGTCGACATTAAGTGAGCAATGCCGGCGGGTCCGGCGGTTATACAGCAGTTATACAAAACAAATAAAAACACTAATAATGCTTAAATTTCCTCCCAAAACACATGAATATTTGTGCTGACAGCTGGTGGAACCAGCACTAGGCTGTGCCAGCCAGGGCTGGTGGCACTACAGCAGAGAAATCCGTTGTGTGAGGTCCCCCTGCCATAACAACAACCAGCCCTAGGCTGTTTAGCGAGGGGCTGGATTCCTAAGGTAGATGGGGTTCACAAAAAAAATGCCTCCTTCCCCAGGTATACCAGGCCACATGCTGAAAGCACTAGGTTTCTTCCCAGACCTGTAGTGCACCAACACCATATTGTGTTGGTGCACTACAGGTCCCAGCAAGCCCAGGCTGCCATTAACAGTTTGGGTAATACTACAAGCACCAGCACTACCTCAGTTTATCAATATTTTCTTAAGAAAAATAAACCCCCCACACTAATACTCACCAAGGTTCTTTCGTCATCTCAAATGGATTCAATCTTGTAAGCTTTAAAAAAATACCTAAGAAAAGTAATCCCGTTTAAATTTGAATTATTTAAATTTTGTGTTGGGGCAGTACAGGTGGCAGCTGTGGCTCCCCAAGTGCCAGCATGCCCTGTCAGTCATGGGTATGTAAAATTTAGAGATGCTCAGGCTCGGTTCCCTGAGAACCAAACACACCCGAACTTAGTGCACCCTCAGAATTGACAGCGAGGCAAAAAGTAATTGTTACATCATCGGATCTCGCAAGTTTTGGATTCTGTAAGTACCGCCCTCCACGGTGATCCAGCGCCATTTCACAGAGGGACACAGAAGGGGTAGCACATTTCTTGGAAGTCTCTACTGCAGTTGGGCAGCGTCATAGGTAGAAAAGAAAGTGGAGGGGTAGCAGTGTTCTTCAAAGTCTCCAGTGACATTCAGGAGAGCTCCATTGCTCCATTGCTAATTGTCATTGCTGAAATCGAAATAATACGTCTGGCAGGCTTGGTCTTCTAAATCTGCAGTCACATTGTACATTGTTATATAGGTAACACACAAAGAGGGGAGGTCCATTGCTCCATTGCTAATTGTCATTGCTGAAATACAAATAATAGGGCTAGCAGTTTTCTTCAAAATCTGCAGTTACATTTTACTGTGCCATAGCTCACTCAGAGACAGGAGAGGTGGCAGGGTGCAGTGCTGAAAAAGAAATTGTAATAATTGGACTGTCAGTGTTCTTCAAAGTCTTCAGTGACATTCTACTGTGCCATAGCTCATACCGAAACAGGAGAGGTGGCATTGTTCTTGTCACTTTCCAGTCTCAGTCATGATGATACTAATACTAATACTCTACCTCATGTGCTAAAGCCTATGTTGAAGTACATAGTGGTTTTAAGTCAGGGAAATAAAAATGTAAATAAAAAGCTGGTACCTTTTTAAAGAAAAAAAACACCCCTCTATAATAAAGATGAAAGTTTACTGTAGAAAAGCATAAAATTGTCAACATGCCATTCTACCCAAAATATTACAAAGCATACCAGAATCAGCTAGCTCCCTTCTCTCAGGTAGATATCAGCACCTGCAATCTATACTGTCATCATATTCATCCTCATCAGTGTGTACATCATCCTCAAACAATACTAATTCATCTCCGCTGGAATCCACCATCACAGAAGTCTGTGTACTCTTATGTAATTGCCGGTAATGGCCTTCCTCATGGAATTTGTAGTTCATTTTACAGAAGAGCTGTCACAATTTTTGGGCAATTCTTTTAGACCAGACCAAATGTCAAAATGATGTGCAGCCTCATCTGCATCACCACTTGGTGTCTTGGAAAAACTAAGTTTTTTCCAAGCAGTAATTTTCCAGAGAAACTGAAGGAGGAGACGTCATTGTGTCATGTACCACTTGAGCTGTCAGCTTGCTGACCAGGAGCTCATTGCATCTCTTCAGATCTGAATCAGTTGAAAAGAAATAGAAGACATTGCTCTTAAATCAAGGATAAAGCACAGTTGCCAAAAATGTAATGATCTGATTTCAAGATGTTAATAACTCTTGGATCCTGGTGAAGCGAAAAAAGTACTTAATCTATAAGTCCAACATAATTAGCGGAATTACTTCGTTTCATTTCCTTCTATCAATTTATCTTGATGCTTTTCAAAAAGTCTAATTAGGGGAATCACTTCAATCAAGCTAACAGTGTCTGCACTCTCTTCACAGGTGACTACTTTGAGTGGTTTTAGCACCTTGCACAACACGAAAAGTATTCTCCACTGCACTGGACTAAAGTACATTCCCCCTAAATTATATTCTTCTTGCAGCAGCTGCAATCTCCTGTTGCAGAATCCCGAAAATGACACTAAATATTTCTGGACACATGGACTGCATGTCATTGTCATTTTAAAAAAGTTCTGTACCACCAAGTTGATTGTGTGAGCAAAACAGGGATTTTGATGAAATTCCCCCCCGCTGTAATGCTCTATCAATATTGGTGGCGTAATCAGAAATCACATATCCTCAGGAGAATCCAAGCAGGATAAACCATGTTGCAATGACATCCCTTAGTTTTACAAACAGGTTGTCAGTGGTATTACCTCTGACCTGTGCCTTGTCTCGTCTCTGATAACCACCTCTCCCTCCAGCCTACAAGACTTCTCCCATGCTGCTCCCCACTTATGAATTCCCTACCACGCTAAATCAGACTTTCCCATAGCCTTCAAATTTTTAGATGCTCTTTGAAAACCCATCTCTTTTTAGAGGTGACCTTATTCTCGATAACACTATTCACACTAATACACCCTCACAACTATCCCAATCTCCACTCTGAGACACACTCTCTCCTCTTTTTTCAGCTATGCCCTCTTCCCTTTAGAATGTAAGCTCTGTAATGAGCAGGGTCCTCCATACCCTTTGTTTTCATGTCTCCATTTATTTTGTCTGCCTTGTCTGTTCTTGTTTTATGTATGTCCTGTTTTATGTATATCCTTGTCTTTCCTACTGTACGGCGCTGTGGAGTACTGTAGTGCCTTTCAAATCTATGATTATAATAATAATAATAATAATAATAATACTAATATGCATCTTAGTGAAGCCGATGATACACAGAGTAGCCTGCCTCTGAAAAACGTGATGTTCTTGGGTACATGCTGCTGCTGTCCGTGCTGGTGAAGGCGAATCACCAACCTAGTGGGCTGTCACAATCATATAATCTTTAATTTCCCCAGTTCCGCTTGTCCACATATCTGTGGTTAAGTGTACAGTGGGTAGAATGGCATTTTGTAGCCCAATAATTACATTTTTACAAACCTTTTGGTAGAGGTGAGGAATAGTTTTTCTAGTAAAATTGTGTTGTGATGGAATTTAGTAGTGGGGACTGAAGACTTCAAGTAACTGTCTAAAGCCAGCTGCATTAATAGTGGATAGTGAACGCAGATCTAATACTAGCATAGTCGCCATGGCGTCTGTGATCCGCTTTGCGACTGGGTGACAGCTTTCATACTTATTTCCTCTTGCAAAGGATTGTTTGACAGTCAATTGTTGTAAACTACTAGTAGTCTTCTTCTTGGTCTGCTTCTGGGATTAAGATCCAGCCCCAGCAGCAGGAGCAGCAGCAGTGGGCCTAACGCTCAAGGATTCTTCTAAGGAGTCATGGATAGGGGAGGACTCATCTCACCTTAGCAACTTGGATGAAGGACTAACTCCAAGCACTTGTGAGGATATTGATGGTGAAGGTGTTGGGGGTGTAGATTGCAGGTGCTGGGCTCTAGCTGAGAGAAGGAAGATAGCTGATGCTGGACTGCTTGTTGTTATTTTTAGCATAAGTTTCTGATTTTCACAAAAGCTTTCCATGAACTCTCTTCAAATGGCGTAACATGGATGGGGTTCCTAGATGGTTACGGTCCCTACCGCTACTGACTGTGACTTTATATTGCTACAAATGGCTAGACAACTGTTGTCAGGATTTGTGTAAAAATTGTTCCACACATAAGAGGTGGATTTTTTGGTCTTATGCCCAGGTATGACAATGGTCTTCTTCTTATCACCGGCAAGAACTGCTTCCACTGGTGCATGACTTGCCAGAGTAGAGTTCATTAACAGCACTGTTTGCTTAGGTGCCATAAGCCCATTGTTAGCTTATTTTGTGGGGGTCCAAAAAAACTGAGCACTTCATCCACAAAAGTGGCTCTGCTTGTCGCTGGAGTGCTTGTTTTGTTAAACTGTACATGTCCTTTTCAAAATCATACATAAGGGTGATTGGGAGCAGGGTCGCTGAGAGGGAGAAGACCAAGACAAGAAGACAGTAGAGAGAAGAAAGAAGCGTATATAACGGTAAGTAAGGGAACAGAGGAAAACAGAAAGGGACAGAGTGATGGAAGGAGAGGTGGGAGGGGGGGGAAATAAAAAAAAGGCACTGAGTGAGGGAAGGAGAGGGGGGTAGAGAAATTAAAAAGGCCCCGAGTGATGGAAGGAGAGGTGGGAGGGGGGGGGAGCAGTATGGCTCAGTGTAATGACGGGGAGGGGGGGCAGCATGGTACAGTGTGATGACAGGGGGGCAGCATGGCACAATGTGATGACGGGGAGGGGGGCAGCATGACACAGTGTGTTGAAGGGGGCAACATGGAACAGTGTGATGAAGGGGGGAAAAGCAGCATAGGGTGCAGTGTGGTTGGGATGAAGGGACACAGTAATGTGTGTGTGATGGCGCAGGGGGCTTGTGGTAGTGTGTGTGATCCCACAGGGGGCTTGTGGCTGTGTGTGTGTGATGGCACAGGGAGCTTGTGGTAGTGTGTGTGATGGCACAGTAGGCTTGTGGTAGTGTGTATAATTGCACAGGGGGCTTGTGGTAGTGTGTGTGACGGCACAGGGGGCTTGTGGTAATGTGTGTGATGGCACAGGGGGATTGTGGTAGTGTGTGTATGTGATTGCACAGGGGGCTTGTGGCAATGTAGTGTGTGTGAGGTAGGTGGTGTCTAATTAATGGGTGCTATTTTGTTTGTGGGGTGATGGTGGGGCAAATTAATAGTGGAGACTATTAATTTAAGATGGGGTGGTTTTGGGGCTATTTAATGTGGGGGAGAATAAGGTCTCTTTATTAAATGTGACTATGAATTATTTAATGGTCATGATGGTTGCGGGAAATAGGTATATTTATGATATGTAAATATTATTAATTTATTGCTGGGGCTGTTTGCAGGGAGGGAAATAGGTTTATTACTTTAATGTTGAGGCTGGAGGAAGGCTTAATTATTACTCGTGGGTGCTATTGATTTAACGGCGGGGCTGGTTGTAATTTTCTAAATGTAGCCATTTTTTTCCAAATAGGGCCCCCAACATTCCAGGATCCAGAGACACTGCAACTAAAGACACCAGTAACCACAGGTGGTGAAAGTGAGAAGAACAGGTAGGAGAGAGCAGGAGAGTATGTGAAATATTGTGATTCTAGTGGGCCAATCCCAAGTTTTGGTGACTGTTCAATGGTGTGCAAAATGCAGGTTTTTCTTCTGTAGGAGGGTGGCCTAGCGATTCTCACCTGGTAGCCACGCCCAATGATGCATAGCCATGCCCCCAATTGTATGAACACACCCACTAGTACCCAGGAGCGCTCTTGTGCAAAATTTTTTGACATTCTCAACTATAAGGGGGGTTGTATGGAATCCTGAATTCCTCTTGGCAGCCCTGGTTGGGAGGGTTCAAGTACAATTCCATCTTGCACCACTTTTCTTTTCTGTCACTGCTGTGTGGCAATGTTTCCTAGATGTGCTAGGAACTGCTGTGTGTTTGAGTTTGCTCTGTCGCTTAGCATCCAGCCAGGTCGCTGCAGTTTTTGTTTGAAAGTGTATGAAAATAATATTGTGACCTATGAGGGGGTCAAAATTAATTGCAAATAACTTGAAAGTAGTGTTATTGAGGTTAATAATAATGTAGGGGGAAAAAAAGAGCAAAATTATGTGATTTTAGCAAAAAAAAAAATAGGGATTGTAGAAAAAAAATAGGGATCCAAAACCAAAACACGCAAGGTTGGTTTTGCCAAAACCAAAACCAATACACAAAGTTAATCCAGATCCAAAACCAAAACCAGAACATGGGGATCCGTGATCATCTCTAGCAAAATTAGGGGGCCCCATGCCTGTTTTCCCACCTTATTTTGCTGGTACCAGCAGTAGAGTTAATCTGATCAGAGCGAAGGGGGAAGCTATTTTTTTATGTTTAACCCTCTGTGTGCCGGCAAATGGCAGATTCGGTGGCTGTATTACTGCCGGCTGCCAGCACAAGTTTTCATGTGGTTTTACAGAGGGCGGAGGAGTTTTAAGCATTAGTAATATTTGTATTTGGGTTTTACAACTGTTTTTGCTCATTTAATGTCGGCTTTGTTACTGTCAATCACAGTGTCTACATTTTAAACACATGGACAGAATGAATCTGTCGACATTAACCCTGTCACCATTTTGGTGGCGACAGGATAAGTGTCGACAAATTCAGCATTGGAAAATCATACCCATCCCAATAAGATATACTGTATATAAATATTCACATATATACAGAGGCATATACTGTATATACAGTGTGACAATATAACAGTATATTATACAAGATTAATTTACAATTTACATTATGTCTTCGTATATTTTAATGCAGGTTCATTTTAACATTTTGTACATTGCCTGTTATTGAATGATTTGTTTATTTGACAGTAAACAGTTTCAAGCATGAACTTATTAAAAAAGTAAATTGTACAGCGTTGCATTATAAAAGAATTGAAGGATTGGTTGTAGATCACATAACATTACATTGTTGACATTTTTGGCGTTTGTGTCTAATATATTTCTTTTCTAAATTCTCTGTTCTTTACTTCTTGAATATTTCTAAATGTCGATAATTTTTTTTCTTACTTTTGCTGAAAAATATTCACACACTACAAATAAAACTCTTATGTTCAAAACTATATGCACACTCTTAAAATTTAATTCATGGAACAAAATGGTCAACTCAGATACTGACAAGCAGTGGATTCATAGGTGCCCTATTAAAGGCTGTCATTGATGCTGTCTAATGTCAACTCTTTTAGGCTGTTTACTTTCCTCATACGCCATGTGGTCTAGATTAGGGAAACTATTTGGAAACAGTATTTAAACATGGATAACTTCCCCAGGACTTCAGCTAATTTGGCCCTAGTTGAAGATTTACAACACATACACGAAAAACATATCCACTGCTTCCTAATGAGTATTTGCGTTTCTCCACTCTAAATGAAGAATTAACAATAAACCCTATTTCGGACGGCACTAGATGGTGTTACAAACTTCAGCACCACAAAGCTTTTCCATTCTTATTAAATGATCCATTAGTAGGAATTGTGGAAACAGGACTTACAGTTGTGTATAAGACAGAAGGACTACCAGGTGTTTTTTTGAGTGTCATCTTATAAACAAAAATTTGTATTAAAAACAACTTAGGTCATAAGATAAGTGTATTATATTTTAAAATATATTTGATCAGTTATTTGACTTTTAATATGAATACTTGCCTATATGTTAGAATATTATTAAATAAGTATTGAATACATTTATGAACATTATTTTTTGCAATTTGTCAATCGTTTCATATAGTTGGTACAATATATTTGCTTAAATTTAGTAAGCCATCAACTTTTCTTGTGTCCAACAGCTATTAAAAGAACACTTCTTCTGAACAGTAAGTCCTATGATAGATTCTATCTTTATTTTTTTTAAATGTTTTTGATTTTTGATCACAGCATTGACAGAACGGATGTGTCACATATCCGCAAGCACACAAATAAAGGAACTATATAGTTGCCACAAAACAGTTATAAAAAACAAATAAAAACACTAATAATGGTTAACCACCCCACCCACCCAAAAAAAAAACCCCAAACACGAAAACTTGTGCTGGCAGTGAGCGGAAATACACAGCCAGTGGACCTGCCAGCCACCGATACACAAAGGGTTAAACATGAAAATAAAAAAGAGCATTTCCATTCCCCCTAATCAGATTAACCTTAGTGCTGCCCGCCTAGTGCTGGTACTAACAAAATAAGGGGGACAAAAAGCATGGGGTTTTACTAGAACCAGTACTAGGCTGTTCCAGTCAGGGCTGATGGCACTATAGCAGGGGAAACTGCAGTGTAGGGTTTTACTGCCATAATAAAAACCAGCATCATCCTGCTCAGCATAGGGCTGGATTCCCTAGGGAGATAGTGTTTGGAAAAAAAAGTGCCCCCCTTTCCCCTAAGAGTACACAGACCTGTGCTGAAAGCACTAGGGCTCTTCCCACACCCACGGGCGGTGGGTGTTGGGCAATAAAAGATATTTTAATAATGAAGACACCATTTTGTGTTGGTGCATTACAGGTCCCAGCAAACACTGACTGTCATTAAGAGTTTACTCATGCTGGTGCTTGTAGTACTACTGCTGGCACTTGAGGAACCATAAGTAACTGCATGCCCTTCCTCCCAGGGCCCATTGTGACCTTTAGTGCCCCAACACAAAATTTAAATAAACCATATACCTCGTTTTACCAATAAATTTATTTTAAAAAAATATAAAACCCTACTAATACTCACCAATCACCTGGTTCTTTTCTTCATCTCAAATGGATCCAAGCTTTTAAGCTTTAAAAAACCTAATAAATGTAATCCAAATGGTCCATTGTTTTCTATAACAAAACCCCCAGTAAATGTATTCCAAGCATGCAAAAAAAAAAATTCTTCTATTTTTGGAGCTTTTAAATCCCAAAAAATCCTCCAGAACATGTTTGTTAAATTAAAAAACCCTGCACAGACGATACATACCAGCTCCTACAGGCAATGGCAGCCGCTAGGCCTAATTATAACCTTGGACTTTCCCACAAACCAGCTCTCAGAGTGTTAGATAAGTATCAACAAATTCACCATAGGAAAATTATACATAAGCCCTATGGCCAACAACACCCAGGTGTGTAGAAAAGGCATAGTTCTTTCAGCAATTTTGAAGACTCCATCTCCCTAGTCAATCCAGCCCTTTACTGAATAGCCTCGGACTGGTTGCCATTATGGCAGGGGGGGACCAACGCTGCGGATGCCCCTGCTATAATGCCACAAGCCCCAGCTGGCACAGCCTAGTGTTGGTTGTAGTAAAATCGGACTCTGACACTACATCCCCTAAATTCGATGATGACCCTAAACTATGTAGAGGATTCCTGAACCAATGCTTCATTCAGTTTGAGCTTCTGCCGGGGAATTTTCCTTCTGAACAGGCCGAAGTGACCTATGTGAGCTCGCTCCTGTCCGGTCAAGCCTTGGCTTGGGCCTCTCCCTTGTGGGAGAGGAATGACTCTATGCTGCACAACTATGCTACCTTCTACTCTACATTAAAGAGGATCTTTGATGAACCTGGGAGGGTACCTAACGATGCCTGCGTTTGCGCCAGGGAACCCAGTCTGTGGATCAGTATGCGGTCCAATTTAGAACTATGGCTTCTGAGCTCCAATGGAACAACCAGGCTCTTGTGGCTCCATTCTGGCAGGGCCTTTCTGACCACATAAAGAATGAGCTGGTTTCGCAGGAGCTTCCCACGTCCCTGGATAATCTCATATCCCTCTGTGTCAAGATTGATCTACGTTTCAAGGAACGTAAATCTGAGAAGGAGCAATCTCGTCGCATTATGGTTCGACTGGCTCCCAATTTCCAGACGCTAGTACTTCCCTCTGAAGAACCGCTGCAATTAGGAAGGACTCGTCTATTGGGCAAAGAGAGAGAAGGATATGTTTGTACTGTGGGGAGAGCGGTCACCGTCTGAGTTCCTGTCCCAAACGTGCGGGAAACGACAAGGCCTAACGAGTTCGGGGGAGGTTTCATTGGGCCTTCCTTGTCAGTCTCCCTCAACCTGCCGTAGTAAAGATAGCCTTATTTTTCCAATATCCTTACAGATGGGATTGACTACCTTCTCTCAGTCTGCACTCCTTGATTCTGGAGCCGCGGGTAACTTCATCTCAGCCGCCTTGGTAAAGCAATTCTTCATTCCCACTCAAGCCTTGGAGAAGCCTATCTCTCGCTTGGCTATCGATGGGGGAAAAATTCCTGAAGGATCTATTCTTGAGCGTACTACTCCCCTCATTCTCCAGATTGGGATACTTCACTGGGAGAGTATTTCCTTCTTAGTATTTCAGAGATCTACCAATTCGGTCATTCTCTGGCTGCCTTGGCTATGTATCCATTCTCCCACTTTAGACTGGCAGTCTGGTCGTATCTGGTCATATGTTGTCCTGGAGCAATACTGTCCTACACACTGTCTTCAGAGGGTGGTTCCGAAAGACTTTCCCAAACGTCACAGAATATTTTCTCTGACACAACTACCTGAGCCTTACCAAGCCTTTACTGACATCTTTTGTGAACAAGAGGCTATGAGACTACCTCCTCACAGAATTTGGGATTGTGGTATAGACCTCATTCCTGGTAAACCTGTACCTCGGGGTCGTGTGTATCCTCTTTCCATTCCGGAGTCTAATGCCATGGAGGAATATGTCCAAGAAAACTTAAGAAGGGGCTTCATTCGTAAATCTTCCTCTCCTGGAGCAGGCTTCTTCTTTGTAAAAAAGAAAGATGGGGGCTTTCGTCCTTGCATTGTCTATAGGGGTCTGAACGCCATTACCATAAAGAATTGGTACCCGCTGCCATTGATTTCAGAACTGTTTGACCGCATTAAGGGTGACAGCATCTTTTCTAAGCTTGACCTCAGAGGAGCTTACCATCTCATACGCATAATGGAAGGGGATGAGTGGAAAACAGCATTTAACACCCGGGATAGTCATTTTTTATATTTGGTCATGCCCTTTGGGTTATGCAATACTCTGGCTGTCTTTCAAGGCTTTATGAATGAACTCTTCTGAGACCTCTTGTATCAATTTGTAGTCATCTACTTAGACGACATCCTCATCTTCTCCAAGGACCTGGCATCTCATCGTAGACACGTGTTGGAGGTTCTGTCTCGTATCAGGAGGAATCATTTGTTCTGTAAATTATAAAAATGTACCTTTGAGCAGAGGCAAGTACCCTTCTTGGGGTATATCATTTCCAGGACTGGGCTTCAGATGGACCCCACTAAATTGAAGGCCATACTTGACTGGCCTCAACCTTCTGGCCTTAAGGCCACTCAACGGTTCCTAGGTTTCTCTAATTATTATTGTCAGTTTATTAAAGGATACTCTACCTTAGTGTGGTCAGCTCAGGCTACCCAAGCCTTTGGTATACTGAAGTCTCTCTTCTCCTCTGCACCCCTCCTCCAACAACCTGATTGCTCTCGTCCTTTTGTCCTGGAAGTGGATGCATCTTCTGTAGGTACAGGGGCAGTGCTTTCACAACGGGATTTTTCTGGCAAACTTCGTCCATGTGGATTCTTTTCCCGTTGCCTATTGCCTGCAGAGAGGAACTATGGTATTGGTGATAAAGAGCTCCTGGCCATTAAATTGGCCCTTTCTGAATGGAGGCATCTCCTGGAGGGAGCACAATTTTCTATAACCTTCTATACTGATCACAAAAATTTGCTATACTTACGTACAGCCCGCTGCCTGAATCCTCGGCAAGCCCGCTTCGATTTCAATATCACCTTCCATTCTGTATCTAAAGATATCAAGGTGGATACCCTATCTCGCTCATTTGATCCTGCTGACTCGCAACCCTTGGAGGAGAGTAAATTCATTCTGGATCCTAGACAGATTCTGGTGGCAACACACCTCAACAGAGGTTGCCCTCCTGGCAAGACCTTCATCTCTTCTCATCTTCGTACCAAACTCCTACGATGGGCTCATCGTTCTCTCTTCTCTGGCCATGCTGGCAATCGCAAGACCTGGGCTCTGTTATCTCCAAACTACTGGAGGCCTTCCTTACTTGATGATGTAAAGAAATTTTTTTCAACTTGTTCTGAATGTGCTCAACATAAAACTCCCCATAGGAGACCTCATGGACATTTGCTTCCGTTATTAGTTCCTGAGTATCCTTGGTCACAAATTTCCATGGATTTCATCACAGACCTTCCTCCATCCAAATCTTGTACAGTGGTCACGGATCACTTCTCTAAAACAGCCCATTTTAATACTCTCAGAGGCCTTCCATCTTCCTCCTCCTTAGCTGACATTTTTATTAAAGACATATTCCGCCTCCATGGTTGTCCTTAACACATTGTTTCCAATCCAGGATCCCAGTTAATATCCAATTTCTGGAGATCCTTTTATAGTGAATCTGGAATCAAACTCAAATTTTCCTCCGCATACCACCCCCAGTCCAAAGGTCTGACGGAGAGAACTAACCAGGAGTTAGAGAAATTTTTAAGAATATTTCCATGAAGCTATATCTACCTCTCCCTTTTTTGTCCTTTATGGTTGTCATCCTAGTCTACCCACCTTCTCTCAAATATCATCTTCGAGGTTCCAGCAGTGGATTCATTATTTCGCAACTTCTCTCACATCTGGGAACAGACCAAGATAAGCCTAAAAAACGCTACCATTTGTTCGATGGAGGCTTAGGATAAATATTTGTTTGAGAGTTCACAGCAAGAAATTCGCTCCCAAGTTCATTGTGCCTTTTGCTATTTCGAAGGTCATTAATTCAGTAGTCTTTAGGCTGAGTGTGCCCCACTCCCTGCGTATACCTGATGTCTAACATATTTCTTTGCTGAAACCGGTGGTTACCAACAAGTTTTCCACTCATTCCAGAGCTCCTCCCCCACTAGTTGTTCAGGACAAAATGGAATATGAGGTAAACAAATTCTAGACTCTCGTAAAATCAGAGGTTCTGCACAATTCCTGGTGGACTGAAAGGGCTATGGTCCTGAAGAACACTCCTGGGTAAAAGCTGCTGACCTTCATGCCCCCTGTCTACTCAAACTTTTCCATAAGATATTTCCCCTGAAACCTGTTTAGGTGTCCGGAGTCCAACTTTAGGGTAGGGGGTACTGTTACTGACTTACCACTCCTCCGTTCCAGCGCTGCGATGGTCACATGACCGCAACTCGGTGCAGGGGATTCAAATCTCACCTGGTATTTAGTCTTCACAACTTACCTGCCTCCTGGCTCCTTTTCCGCCGTGGATCTCTGTGCTTACAGCTCCTGTGTGTGAACCCCTGTGTACCAGTACCTGCCTGTGTGACAACTCTGCTTCTCCTGCCCCTGTGTACCGACCCGGCTTGCTGACTTATCTTTGACCTCTGGTGACCCTGACCCGGCTTGTCTGACTTTGCTTTGTCTCAGTCCTGTATCTCTGCCGCCAGTCCGTGTACCGAACCTGGATATTCCTCACACTAAACCTGCCCGCTGATTTTGTACTTCTTTGCTCTACTGTGTACCAGTCCCGGCTGTCTGACTATGCTCTCTCTACTTGCTTCTCCTCCCGCTATACTACATCTTGAGGTGAACCTGAGGACCGCGACCTGCGAATCCCGGCAGCTAAGCCCATCCCGCCTTGCGGCTGTTCTTGGTGAACACCGGGGAGTTCGTTAAACTCCACACCTCTGGTAAGCCAGCGCTAATCAAGATTAGTATCAGATCCAGTTTATCCGTTACACTTACAAATCTATGATAATAATAATAATAATAATAATAATAATAATAATAATAAAGGGGGATGTGCCGACAGTGAAATTATCCCAGCAGTGAATTGCAAGCCTTTCTGAAGCACAGCATTCTTAGTGTCATCCCTCTTATTTCTGTCTGTCTGGAAATATTTTCATTTTATTAAACGGAATGTAGGCTGCATGGCCCCATCCTCCTGTCTCTTCTCTATTGGCCATTACTTCAAACAAGCTACACCAGGACTACCATTCCTCCGCAATGTGGCCGCACTGTGTGACAGCATCTTGAAGAGCCCCAAATAATTCACTAGACCTCGCTTGGCAAAAAAATTCCATCACAGATGATGAGAACTTTGCTCCTGTATGCAGGAACAACCACCGCATAATGAAATATGAAAGACTCGAGGTCTATTTATAACCTAGGGCTTTCCCATGCTGTCATTGAAAGTGCTCCCTAATATCGTTGGGAGGGGACATTTTTTTTTATTATTATTTATTCTTACACTGTATTGTAGTTGTTGACCGATTTTCCAAATTTGCTCATTTTGTTCCTCTCAAAGGACTTCCATCGTCTCCCAACTGGCCTCCTTGTTTATTCTTCACATTTTTCGTCTGCATGGTTGTCCCAGGGAGATCATCTCTGACCGAGGGGTACAGTTTGTTTCTTGGTTTTGGAGAGCGTTTTGCAAACTTTTACGAATCTATCTAAAGTTTTCCTCAGGACAGCATCCACAGATGAATGGCCAAATTGAGTGGGTCAGCCGGGATTTGGAATCTTATATTCGATGTTTCTGTTCCAAACAACAATCCTCTTGGAGTGAGTTTCTTCCTTGGGCAAAATTCTCTCACAATAATCATGTACACGAATCTACGGGTAGATCACCCTTTTTTACATTATTCGGGTGACACCCGGTTTTGCTAGAACTTTTGTGGATATATTGTCTTAATGCACTCTCATCAGAAGGTTAAAATGAGTCCCTCGAATTGAACGAAATAATGTATTACATATCATGTGAATTGAATTTTATATTCATTATTTAATTTTATTCTTTGGTTTGTTTTTTTTTAAGTTTTGTTTGAATACATCAATGCACATGCAATTTATACATTTTTTTATTGGTATTTTTAAATTCAATTTTATATGTAATAATTTTTAGTTTTTTATATATAACATTATTAACATCATGTGTAAACAGTATATACATTTGTATATTTATGATAAGTATGGATTATGGTCTTTATGTACATATGGTGTGGCAAAGAGGCCTATTTTCCACACCTCTCCTGCATAGGGACAGGTGAGGTCCCGGGGAATGTGCAGGGGAAAACTGCATACAGGGTTAATCGATTACAGATCAAGAACCTAACGTTTAATACACACAGGTGCAGAATAGGGTCTAACGGGGTAATTGGACCAAAGGGAGGAGCTTTGTGCATGTAAGCTTGTCTTTGCAGTTGTAAGGTGTGACTAGAAGAGCAGCCGGTGACTAGAGAGCAGGATTCTGTGATAGCATTAGGGTCACCAGAAGGTGTAGGCAACTCAATATTGCTTACTGGTGTCATCTTGACAAGACTGCATGCTGTTATTGTGATGCAGACAATAAAGCACCATTTGATTTGAAGCAAGAAGTTGTTCGTGCATGAATCACCTAAGGATGTCAGTGTTGCAAGGCATCAGAAGCTCTGCAATGGATAAAAGTAGGGATGTACAGAGACACATAGAATTAGCCTACAGTTGTATATTAGCCACTGGAGTACATATTTATATATATATATATATATATATATATATATATATATATATATAAATCAAGTATATGTATGAAATAGGTGTATTAACATGCGTACCGTGAGATAAAGATGATCAATCTTGAAATCTGTTGAGATGTCCTCAATAGCTTTATCTCTGGGTTTCAGCTCAAATAAATGCAGAAGGAGACAACTATAGTGTAATATTGTATATGTTTCGTTTGGATAACCAGACTTCCTCAGGAGCAAACAATCAGACATACAATCGGCATGTCTCTCCGGTTTTTCATAGATCAGAGCCGCCATTTTGGCGCATGTGCACTAGCCGCCTCCCAGTGCGCCTGCGCAGGAACCGCGATTAACTTTATTAAAACACTACACAATACAATGCATTTATATGGATACAAACGAAAAAACAAATAAAACTAGCCCACAGCTAATCTATACAATCTACTGCTGCAACTATATGCAGTAAGTGCAAAATTACTAAGTGATCCAATAAACACGATCAGTACAATCTAGTGGTACAGTAAATCGTACTAATGTACAATACCAACAAATTCATTAACGGTTTTATACAATGGTGATTATATAGAGGTAAATCTAAAAGTAACTATAAATGTAAAATCTTCCTTTTATCTATATTATATTAACACACAGATTTTAGCAACATGTAAAGTGCACCAGTCCAAAAGTGATATAATCCCTTATACATCTTACAAAACATATATAAACAGCTATTTTTAAAAACAATATAAAATCTAAAACAACTATAAAGAGGGGGTATGTAGAGATCTACATACTGCTGTGCCACTCATGCTCTTTTAAGACTTTTTATCTAAGTACTAATTATCAAGTATTTGGTAATAATAATGCATTGGTAACATACAAAGGGTTCGAGCTAATTAATAGAAACACTTATTCTGCTAACAACTGTAGGTGATTGTGATAATTGTCTGTTTTATTTGTGATGTTACATTTTATAGAAATGTAGTATGATTATATTGGAGTGCAACAGTGAAGATTGATGCCTGCTAGTAGCTACATCTATATGCGATATTTATCTTTCACAAATAACCAGCAGTAGGCAAACCATTCAGTCATAATGACAGACCAACCCCAGGCTGTTCAGCAAGGGGCTGAATTCCCTAGGGAGTGTGTCCACAAAAAAAGTTGCCATTGCAAGTATATATGTTTTGTGGTTAATGAACATTGTTATTTAATTTGATATAATCCAGCAATTTGTTTTCTTCTTTAGCTACAGTCAGGGGCGGATTGGGAACTTAAAGTGGCCCTGGAAAAAAGTCTTGAAGTGGCCTCATGTGGGCAGGTCCAAATCAACTGTGGGTGGGGCCAACACAAAGTAGGCGGGATTTAGAACTACTGGAATTCGGTTGTTAAGGAAAATCTGGATGTGATGACTTAAGACACAGTGGGTCATTTCTAAAGCAAAGCAAGGGAAAAGCTGCCAGTCCTGTGTTATAAAAAAATACATGAATCCTTTTACATTATCTGCGACTGGTTTATGTCTCTGTGCTCAAACTTCTTTAGTTGCCTACTAACACAACCTTCTGAAATTCGCTTCATAGAAACATATCTGACTTTGTTTAATAAGTTTAACTATTACAAAACTTGTTGGCAGAATCCTATTTGATCAGTCTGCTAGAGCAGCATATGAGCACCTCACGCACTGTTGCATCTATCCCTGACATGATGAGCTGCAAACTACCAGTCAAGTCTCTCTCTTTAATATATAAAATGTGTACTGTGTTGTGACAAAATGAGTTTGATAACCCTGTGAGCATGTCTCATTTCTCACATAATGTGGATTATAGTACTTTTTATAGCCCATGCTGTTTGTTCCCCAGCTCACCAGACTACAACTGCATTGTCCAATTACATGTGGCTAAGGGGACATTGTAGTTCAGTGTACATATGTATATTGTTTATTGTATATTGATAACTTGAAGTAAGGTTGCTATTCATTGTCTTTAAAGTGAAGCCAGGGGGATTATGGGTAGGGATCAGGTTGCCATGTGCCTGAGTAGGAAAACTAATTAGTGTCTATTGTTCTCACCAGGCTAGTCCAGACAGGCCATCTAACAGGGGAGGTTCTCTGAAAGGACAGCTCATCTTCACTCCCCTGTCCAACCCCCCCTAGTCCAGCACTGACCAATGGTTAAGTAGAATAGATGCAGGGGTTTGCCCAGGGAGGGGAAAGACTGTGGAAATTAGACCTGTGATATATAAGGAACAACTCCAGGGGGGGGTGTTCATGCTTGGATTTCATTTAGGAAGGTGCAAGATGGAGTTTTGAATTGTTGTTTTCTAACTCGAGTCTATATATGCAGCTGAGAGGGATCCATGGGTCATGAAGTCTGGACAGCAGGTGACTATATCTCCTTAAGTTATTGGGGTAAGGGACAGATGATGTGGTAAATCTGCCTGGCATTTATTTACTGTGTGTATATAATATTCTAGTGTTGTTTGTATGACAATAAATATACTGTTGTATTTTTATAACTGCATTTTGCCTGAGTGACCATACGAATCCTAGAAGGTACTGGGTAGCACTGGGCCAGATAAACCCGGTATCTTCACATGTGTGTTTCAAAAATGCATTAAAAATAATCATCATAATAAATGGTTATCCAGTGCGATCACCACAAAGGTAAAATGCTTCAAGCATGTGCAAGAAAACACCTGTTTTGTAACAATTGTGTATGAGTCCTAAATGTGCCCAGTGATTGGTGGTGGTTTGATTTAATAACAGTGCAGGGAGGGTTGGCAGACAATGGTATAAGTGAAGGAGAGAGCTATTCCAAGGGTTGCTAGTAAGTGCACAGGAGGAAGGATTAATTCTATCGTCAGCGCAATGGGGGCTGGCCATATGTTTTACAAAGTGATCTGAGAATTGGACCAATGCAATGTAGAAGGCAGGCAATGGAATCAATGCAAGAACCACTAAAGTATAGCTAGAGCTGGAATAAGGCTCCGGGGGCCCGGGGCACTTAAGACAGGTGGGTTATCACTTATGACAAATACACAGGCAAAACTGTATTGTTAGGTGCACGCAGCTCTGCCTTCACAAGTAGTACAGTGTGAAGCGGTATATACTTCCCAACTGTCCTTTCAGTCAGACCAAATCCTAATTAAGTGAAACAGTTACCCAAATTCTGGACTGCCCCACCAGACTCAGGACAGTTGTCAGACAGTCCTGCTCTCTCCTACCTGTTCTTGTCACTTTCACCACCTGTGGCTGCTGGATCAGTTGCTGCTCGTCTGGATCCTGGAATGTTGGAGGCCCTATTTGGAAAAAAAAATGGGTACATGAAATTTAGAAAATTCCAACCATTCCTGGTATTTAATCAATAGCACCACATTTAAAAATAAGGCATCCCTCCAGCCCCAACATTAAATTATTAGTATATAAATGTAATAAATATATATTTTTCCCTTCAACCAACCCCAACATCAATAAATAAACCTATTTCCCTCCCTCCAAACAGCCCCAGCAATAAATTTATAGCATTTACGTTTAATATAACCATTTCCCACAAACATCACAGCATTAAATAATTAATATTCACATTTAATAAATAGCTCTCCTCCCCAAACTCAGCCCTACATTCAATTAATAGCCCCAAACCACCCCAACATTAAACTAAAGGTCCCTTCACCCCATATTAATTTTTTAGGCCCCAGTATTAAATGAAATTGCCCCACCAATAAATTAAATTGCACCACCATCACCCCACAAATAATAGCACCCATTAAATAATTAGCCCCAACTTAAATTCAACCATTAAATTAATACCCAACCACACACACACACACACACACACACACACACACACACACACACACACACACTTTAGCAGTCACACACACTTTAGCAGAGACACACACACTTTAGCGCAGACACACACACACACACTTTAGCAGTCACAAACACTTTAGCAGAGACACACACACTTTAGCAGCCACACACACACTTTAGCAGCCACACACACACTTTAGCAGAGACACACACACTTTAGCAGTCACCCACTTACCTTATTCCTGCTACAAACTCCTCTCGCTGTACACATGGAATGGCAGCTGTCATATGACACGTGCCATGAGACCACTGTACGGAGACTGCAGTCACAGAGATTGGAGGATGGAGAGACAGAACAGCAGAGGGATCCGTGGCCACATTAAGATGGGTGGCTGGTCCCGAAGGAGGGGCCAGCCACCTAGCACCACACTACCCCCCCTTCCGGTCCGGGCATGAGGGGGCACTACACATAAAAAAAACCCTCTAAAAAGATTCCAGGTGGCCTCCTGAGGCCATCGGCCTACCGGGACTTTACCCTGTAGGTTACATTGCCAATCCGCCCCTGCCTACAGTATATTATTAAGATAGGGTGTTATTAGGTCAAGACTCTTCCCACAGTACCCGTTTTGCACTGTAATTATTTCATTATTGTTTGTATTTTTTTTGATGGATGAACACTTTCCTGCTACAGCTGCAGTAAAGATCTGTGGAAGTGTTATTGATTTTTGTATTAAAATTTTCGGTGGTAGTTGTTATTGCGACTACCACAATAGCGACAACACTTAAAGCGACATTAAAATGCAGATTCTTCTAATGTAGAGGTACAAAATAAAACTTACTGAAATACTTATAGAGAACATTTCTGGCAAGCTTACTATAAAAGCAGACACGAGAACAAGCCGGCACTGTGATGGTCGTCACTTAAAATGGCTAGAGTTACATTGCTGCTATTAAGGGGGCAATGTGAGGACCTGGTGCCTGTATAATGTTTTTTTTACCAAGGCTTAGACATTGTACAGGCGCTGAGTCCTCACATTGCCCCCTTAATAGTAGCAATGTAACTCTAGCCATTTTAAGTGATGACCATCACAGTGCCGGAAATAAAAATAATAATTTTAATAAAATAAATATAATTTAAATAAAATAATTTAAACAATTTAAATAAATTATGTAATTAAAATGTGTATATATATATATATATATATATATATATATATATATATATCTATCTCCACTGCCCCCTTTATTAGGTGTCTCTGAACACTTGCTAGTTAGTGCAACTATCTAATCAGTCATTCCTGTGACAGAGACACAATGTATACAAGCATGCAGACATGGGCAAAAATTACAATTGTTGTTCAGACCAAAAACCAGAATAGAAAAGAAATGTGATTTAAGTGACTTTCACTATGGAATGATTGTTGGTGCCATAGGGGTTGTTTCAGTACCTCAGCAACTGTTAATCTCTTGGGATTTTTACACACAATATTCTCTAGAGTTTACAGAGAATTGTGCTCAAAAACAAAAAACATCCAGTGAGTGGCAGTTCTGTAGATGGAAACGCCTTTTTAATGAGAGACGACGTAAGAGAATGGCCAGCCTGGTTCCAGCTGTCAGGAAGGTGACAGTAACTCAATTAACCATGGGTGGTATGCAGAAGAGCATCTATGAATGCACAGCACATACAACTTTGAAGTGGATGTGCTACAGCAGCAGTAGACCACAGTGCACCCCTGTGACCGCTTCACAATACAGAGGGGAGTCTGGTGACCAGACAATACAGAGAGCAACCTTGTCACCACCACGCAATACAATTATCAGCTGTTGGTTATTTTCATACTGCCTAACACCTCAAATGGCCAAATGGGAATGTATAAGATTTGTTATATATAGCTATTCTATCTTCAAGTGTTCATACATCTGAGCAGACTTCAAAATACAAATAGTCTAACGCAGTTACCCGTCAGTGGCACCAGGGTATAATATCTATTGAAAATGTTGTTAGTTTTATTGTAAGAAAAGGATCCGATCGCTATGCTAACACACACGGGCCATTCACACATGTATATTATATTGTCACATATCGCTTGTTAGGCCTATTGTCACATATCCCCTGATGTCACATAATCCCTGTTAGGACTATTGTCACATATCCCCTGATGTCACATATGCCCTGCTAGGCTTGTTGTCACATATCCCCAGTTGTAACATATCCACTGTTCGGCCTCTTGTCACATATCCCCTGTTGGGCTTGTTGTTACATATCCCCTGTTGGCTCATATCAACTATAGGGCCTGTTGTCACATATCCCCTGTTGTCACATATCCCGTTAAAAAAAGGTTGTTCCTACTTGTTGTGCTGAGCTGAGCTCTTATGACCTCAATTTGGGACTGGGTGGGAGTTTGTACCACATAAGTCAAATAGCACGAGTCACACAGTCTAAGCCCCCACCCCACTCAGCAACAGGCAGTCTCGTGATTGGCTGCCTATTGCTCTCCAACGACGGAACTGCCCCCCTGGAAACCATGTAAGCCAGCAGCTGGTGGTCCACATAACTACCCCACACTGCTCATTGCCCCAAACCCCCTTCCCCCTCCCCATGCCAGGTGCCCTCACAAAATAAAGAAATAAATAAATATTTCTGTGGAGAGGCCTGGGGCTAGAGCCCCATCAGGCCCATTGTTAATCCAGCCCTATTGCTACCACTAATACATCTGTGTGTTTGAGCTCATGTTACAATGAGAAACTGCTACATGGTTTGGAGAAAATTGAGGAAAAGATGGCTGGACATCTAGCCATTGATTGAACTGAAATCGTAGTTGCAGTCTGGCAAGTAACATAAAGAACAGGAGAAGGTGACGGATATCACTTACCCGAGACAGCAGATGCAGCCTGAGTGCTTCAGCTCCAGGTTGACTGAGCCGCACTAACATAGGACTTTGCTGAACAGTTGTCGACACCGAGGTCTGTATGTGAGTAACACCACATCCTCGTATAGGATTTTCTAGACGGTTGCAGCTTCTGGAGTGTCAGAGCTATATGAATAGAATAAGGAGCCCACCAACAACTATCTGTTGAGAAATATTGCACCGCATTAACCCCTTGATTGCATGATTTTTCGTGCTCTATTTTACACACCTTAAATCATGTAGGTATGGAATGATTTTATGTTTGGTATTGCATACACTAAGGACAAATTGTACAGATAGAATATATCAATGTATGGAGGTATAAAGATCTAAGTTCATCAGATAGAAGATATATTTTAAGATTGTTATTATTCATCTTTGTAACCACTTTTCTCTGATGTAGGATTTTGCTAGTGTTTCACATGAGATACTGTGAGTAAGCTGGACACTGATTAACTTGTGACTCAAGTCGGCATTATAGACGTTTTGAGAAGAATACAAGTTGTTACTATTTAACCTGCACATTTTCCATTCTCTGATTCACTGATTTTTAAGATATATGTGTTTTATTGTATAACATTTGTATATTAAATGAGCTCATGTTGCATATTTTGGGTATGTTTTAATCAGTTGTAATAAATGTATTTATTATTATCCACAAATCTCTGGATACTTTTGAATAGTACGGAGAGCGCAGTTGCATAATTAACTTTTCTTTTAGGACTTTTGATCGGTTAGTGCAGATTCCTGGCAGCTAATTACCTTGAACTATAGTTAAACTCAGTGCTGAAAAGTTTTGTTTTGAAATTATTGTTTAACATTTTTACTCTGTGTGACAGGATGGACCGCCTATGCCACCCTGCTGAGTGGCTGGCAGAGCGGTGGTAATGGGTGCTGGGTCCAAATCTCAGAACAGCTGGGAATGAATTAGTGTTGGGTCTAATCAGTTGGTCACAGGGATCAGTATAGAGAAGTTTCCAAGCAGTTCTTTGTAGCAAGTGATGTTTATTTGCTCTTATACTGGTTAAAGGTACCAGGGGGCAACAGAGTACTGTGAATCATAATTATTTCCTCAAAATAAGGGCTGCTAAAGGTAAACATTTCGTGAAGAGGTTCTAGCAGTTGAGGATCTCATGCTTCTCTGTCCTTAACACTGTCAACCCAAACATCCATCTACAAGCTACACACCAAAAGGTGGAAATCTCTGAGTTAATAAAAACAGAAAGCTTGATTGCAATTCCTCAGAATCACTAACATTTTACTGTAAGGTTATGGAACAATGTTATTTTTTCTGAAAAATCTTTGTTCTCACTGATTTAGAATCACGTGCGAAAAGAGAAGGTAACAGATACCATTGATGCATGCAACTCCCAATTTTTCTGTGAGTGTTCCAAGTTTTGGTGACCTGGAGTGGTGTGTTTTCATATAAAATGTGAAGGATTTGGCTGAACCTGGGCATGGATTGGGTTACTCTGGTTGTGATTATGGTGGATCTAGGGCATGGTCCATTTTCACAAATTTTCAATTAGGAATTTTGGGAAGTATGAACTGTGGCAAGAGCCCGCTACTGCAGAAGCACACGTGAACAACTTCTTCCATTTTATGTAGTTTTATTGTCAGGATGGTAAATGTTTTGACACCATACAGATTTCACAGCAATTCTTGGAGACCCTAAACGCTAGCTAGACATAGCTCAGCTCTCTCAAGACCAGCCAGCTTCCCCTGCGTTGGTCTCAGTGAACAAATGACACAAACAAGCTTTTATACATGATACTCCTCCCCCAGTCTTAGCTTGATGGACAGGTGACACACCCACCTTCTCTTTAAGAGAAAACGCCCATCTCTGGCTCTGTTTGAACTAACAGACACACCCTGTCTGTTTGCTGAGAGGAAGCAGCTTTCAAATCATGTAAGTTAACCAACTTTAAACTACACATAAGTCTTTACTTGGTTTAACCTGAATCTAGGTGCATAACTGTGCCAATGTCTTACTCTGCTTGTATGTTTTCTTTGCATCTTGTCAGATAAATGCCTCCCTATGTTACAGAACATATAATGCTAAGTATCAAATTTGTCTAGGTAAATCTTTAAATATATAATATAATATATCAGAAAACGTAACATATATTCTAATCCTAAAGCTTGCATAAAGCTTCTCCTGAACAAAATCGTACTATGATATTGAAGTCATCACCAGGTACAGATGAAGTAAAGTACAGTAAAGGTAAATTACAAAAGTGCAAAACATAAGAACCCATAAAACTTTACCATTTATACAAACATGCCTTTTTATCCGGCAAGAGCATTCATATATACTTTCACAACCAAACCCACCATTCGTGGTATTTGATTGTGAAATAATTAATTAACACAAAACCATCTGGTCTGCTTAAAAATTACAAAACTTCCCAAAAATTAAAACAAAGTTCTGCCACCACTAAGATTTAGTTCACAACCTGCTACTCTTAGGAAGTATTTGGTTTCTCCCTGTGTGTTCTCAAACTGGAATCACAATCTAATTTAATCAAAGTTACTGTAAACCAAACAATTCCCTACCTCATAAATGCTCTGCTCACGTGACAAATAAAATATTTAGGCACACAAAGACAGAACATTATTAAATTAAGTTTAATATGACAAAATGTCACAATGCTTATTGAATAAATATGGTAATAACAAATTGATATACAGAAATATAAATGCAAAACATTTTTTTCTAAAATTGAAACAGGATTAACTTCAGAAATGGTCATAACACTGTTGCGCTCTCTGCTTCAAGGGCAAGACTAGAAGGTATAAACAATTCATCAGTAAAAAGAATGACCCTCAAGAACAGTAAATTTATAAAATCATTCCAGCGCTTTTTCACCAAAACCCCCTTTCACTTCAACCTCAGAGCAGTGGTGTACTGATAAGCTTATCTGTTTTAGAACTGTTTTACTGCCTTTTTTCCCAAAACTACTTCTAATAATAAGTTCTTTAATATTATAATTTTTTTAGAACATAGCCGAGAGTTCATAAAAAGTCCAATAAACAGACTATGAATTTCCGCTCATATGCTTAGGAAATGTGATTAGGCTATACGGAGTCCTTAAGATACATTATCTCCATAGTTTCCTTATGAGGCTGGTATCTATGGATGACACATGTCATGTGACTGGTTCCACTAGTTATAAAAGTCATCTCTGGATAAACAATCAAAGCTATGTCACAACAATCAGGTCTTTGAAGCAATATCAACCTACCTTAAACCCTTGTTTACTTATAGACGGTGTAAACAAAGTTATCGACACCCAGAATTTGGGAGGGATCACAGTATATTTTTTTCGGATTTATGTGGATTAGGCTATAAATGACAGATGCATTCCATATTTTGGTTTGGAAAGTGTCCATGGAAAGATTTTCCAGAAGCACTTTCAAGTCCTGGAAAATGTGTGCACCTTGAATTGCGCTTCACAAATGAATTGGCTCATTTACACAAAGTGGTATGGGTCCTCATTTTGCACTTTGTTAATGTGCCTTATTATGTCATGGCATCAGGAAAAAAGGGATATAAGTAAAAGGGGCAATATTTTGTTTTAGCTATGGATGGCTGTTGAATACTTACTTATAAGAGCACAAATGCCAAATTTTGAACATTTATGAAATGTACCTGATATGTACAAAATGTCTGGGGCTTGCACTTGTGCTTCACGATGGTCCACTCAGACCATTTCAAAATGTTTGCCTATTCTTCACTCTTGCTGGTTGCATCCACAATCTAGAAATGTCCCTTGATATGCTGACAATTTTTACTCTGTCATATATCTCAACATTTTAAAAAGAATGTAACCTAATAAGCATTTCTCCTCATACAGTACTTTTTCTCCTTCAGTTACTTTATTTAAAGAGCAGCAATTAAATTTTGAGGAGGGGTGTATGGCTTGGAATGGGGGCTCAAAAAGGTGGCAGAAAGGGGCAGATGAAGCAGCAAAGGTGCAGGAGATCCCTTGCTTACTTCACTCTTGCAATACTCAGCTTAATGAAGGGGACAGAATATTCTCTGTAATACCCTGCTGTCTCGTTTTACACCAGAGAACATACTTTTTACTTTATCAAAAGAACAAAAAAAGAAATAAGAATTACATTCCAACAAGGAAAAAAAGAAAAAAAAATGGTTTGAAATGAAATAAAATATTTACTTTGCCTGCCAAAATGCTTCTCCTCTGGATTCCAATCTGTTTGCTGAAAGTTATTTTTACTGTTCATGCCTGAACAATAAAAGAATAACAGGTTTTGCAGAAATTTACAAAGTTGGCCATTTTGAGGTCAAAACTAAGCTGATGCCAAATCTATGCTTGCACTTTTTCCATCTAATATTGCTATAAAATAACTTCTTGTGCTGTTAATTTGCATGTATTTCATATTTTCTCCTCAAATTAGTTAAATGCAAAACATATGAACTTGACCATCTAACGAACATACTTGGTGATAATAAATGCTGTTTATATTAATGCATGGCATCTATAATACACTACGCAGAATATACTGGCAACTACCAAAATAATGGAGACACCAATATAAAGTGTTTTGTTTGGGCTTTGGTCCAACATAGTATCCCTCTCCATGAAGTTCTCAATGTACTGTACCTGATGGCAGTGTCTGCTTATATCCTACACTAATATTTATAGTCAACCGAGTTAAAGTTTCTCATCAGTGTTGCTTTGTATTTTAAACCAGAACATGAATATCACAGTCCAGGAGTACCGTGTCTCAAGTGATGACATGCTTCCGTCAGACTTCATCAGTGCAGCTCCTACCAAATGCACCCTATCAATACTCATCTCTTCAAATACCCCTAGTCATGATAGCTGAAATACTGGTTACTTTTACACTAGACTAGACTTAAGCATAGAGCCCACACATTTATTCCCATTTCCCAGGACAGTGGATTTTCCCCTTAAGATATTATCATTGCTTATTTTCCCATAATTTAGACACTTATGGTCGGTCTGATTCATCATTGGATGTAAGTTCCGTTGCATATAGAGATGAGCGCACTCGGATTTTGTGAATCCGAGCCCACCCGAACCTTTCCGATCCGAGTCGGATCCGAGACAGATCCGGGTATTGGCGCCAAATGAAAACTTGAAACCGAGGCTCTGAGTCATAAACCCGCTGTCGGATCTCGCGATACTCGGATCCTATAAATTCCCCACTAGTCGCCGCCATCTTCACTCGGGCATTGATCAGGGTAGAGGGAGGGTGTGTTAGGTGGTCCTCTGTCCTGGTAGATCTCGTGCTGTGCTGTTTAGTTCTGTGCTGTGCTGTTTAATTCTGTGCTGTGCTGTTTAGTTCTGTGCTGTGCTGTGCTGTGTTCTGCAGTATCAGTCCAGTGGTGCTGTGTGCTGTGCTGTCAATTTTGAGTTCAGTGGTGCTGCTGGGTCCTGTGCTGTGTCCTGTTCAGTCCAGTGGTCCAGTGGTCCTGTGTCCTGTGCTCTGTGCTTCTAAGGGTATAGTTATTTCCCCATTATTCCCAAGTGTTTAAAAAATTTAAAAAAAGTTATAAAAAAAATACAAAAAAATAATTTTTTTTTTTTTTTTAATTACAACAAAATTTGCACAACCAATCCTGCAGTATAAGACCATTGGTACTGCAATATTACCAAGTTCACACATTCAGCAGTAAAAGTCCAGTGGTACTGCAATATTACCAAGTTCACACATTCTGCAGTATATCAGTCCAGTCCAGTGGTGCTGTGTCCTGTGCTCTGTCCTGCTGAGTTCAGTAGTGCTGCTGGGTCCTGTGCTGTGTCCTGTTCAGTCCAGTGGTGCTGTGTCCTGTGCTCTGTGCTTCTAAGGGCATAGTTATTTACCCATTATTCCCAAGTTTTTTAAAAATAAAAAAAAAGTTATAAAAACACACTAAAAAAATAAATTTAAAAAAATAATAATTATAACTAAATTTGCAAAACCAGTCCAGCAGTATAAGTCCATTGGTACTGTCTGCAATATTACCAAGTTCACACATTCTGCAGTATCTTGTGCTACATATAATGGAGACCAAAAATTTGGAGGATAAAGTAGGGAAAGATCCAGACCCACTTCCTCCTAATGCTGAAGCTGCTGCCACTAGTCATGACATAGACGATGAAATGCCATCAATGTCGTCTTCCAAGCCCGATGCCCAATCTCCTAGTACAGGGCATGTAAAATCCCAAAAGCCCAAGTTAAGTAAAAGTAGCAAAAAGAGAAACTTAAAATCATCAGCGGAGAAACGTAAAGTTGCCAATATGCCATTTACGACACGTAGTGGCAAGGAACGGCTTAGGCCCTGGCCCGTGTTCATGACTAGTGGTCCAGCTTCACCCAAGGATCTAAGCACTCCTCCTCCCCCCCCTACAAAAAATTTAAGAGAGTTATGCTGTCAGCAACAACAACAAAACAGCAAAGAACTCTGCCTTCTAAACAGATGACATCACAAATCCCCAAGGCGAGTCCAAGGGTGTTGTTGGTTGTGAACCCTGACCTTCCCATCACTGTACGGGAAGAGGTGACTCCATCCAACATTTGCAGCACGCCCTCTGCATATGCTGGAAGGATCACCCACAGTCCAGTTACAGATTTGGCTAATGAAGGTGTGAATGTTGTACACCGGGAGGAGGATATTGATGTAGCTGGCGCTGAGGAGGATGTTGATGATTATGCAGACAGATACCAAATTGCCTTTCTCAATTTCTATTTATATTCTAGATTATATAACGGCTGAATAGTTTTCTATTTTACTCCTAGTGGAGAGGGGATCTGATGCAGACAGATACCAAACTGCCTTTGTCCATTTCTTTGTATATTTGAATTTCTAGTTCTACAGTCTATGCAGGCTGCTTTTTTTATATTCAACTACAAGTGTAGGGCGGGGGGGGCATAGATAGCCACCAAAGTAACGTGGTCCATTTAATTTCACTTTCTAGCTCCACAGTCTGTGCAGCCTGCTTTTTTTATCTTCAATGTATTTACAAGCCTTGCAATCTAAATTAACTAGAGGTAGTGACGTGGTAGAACTCCAAAAGGCAGTTTGGAAGCCCCTGTACAAACTGTCTCTATTTTACCTGAGTTGTCCCCCCTCCAGTGTGTACTCGGAAAGAGATTTTAGTGCAGCGGGGAACCTGGTCAGTGAGCGGAGAAGGAGGTTGCTTCCTCACAACGTTGAAAAAATGATGTTTATAAAAATGAATAATCAATTCCTCAATGAAGTACAGCACTTCCCTCCAGATAGTACAGAGGGACTTGTGGTTGTGGAGTCCAGCGGGGACGAATTGATAATGTGTGAGGAGGAGGAAGTACACACTGTAGGGGAAGAGGAATCAGAGGTTGAGGATGAGGACGACATCTTTCCTCAGTAGAGCCTGTTTAGTTTGTACAGGGAGAGATTAATTGTTTTTTTGGTGGGGGGGCCCAAACAAACCAATCATTTCAGCCACAGTTGTTTGGTAGGCCCTGTCGCTGAAATGATTGGTTTGTTAAAGTGTGCATGTCCTATTTCAACAACATAAGGGTGGGTGGGAGGGCCCAAGGACAATTCCATCTTGCAACTCTTTTTTTGGCATTATGTGACCATTCAACAGTCATTTGCCATGTTCAAAAAGTAAAAGAAAATACCAACAAATTCAATAAATTAAATCAAAAGTTAAATGCCCTGTCATTATTTAAAACAAGAGGTTTTGACGTGCTAGAATTAGTGTAGTGTTAAGATGTTATAAACACTACACTTGGAATTTAGAGGAGGTATTGTGGCCCCGGTATCAAATTGGGTACCGGGGGCACCCCACTACGCAGTCCAGATACTTGTTTGGTGGAATTCTGACCAGTTGAGGGTGTATTTATTTTATTGTGGCCCCAGTATCAAATTGGGTACCGGGGCCACCCCACTACGCAGTCCAGATACTTGTTTGCTGGAATTCTGACCAGTTGAGGGTGTATTTATTTTATTGTGGCCCCGGTATCAAATTGTGTACCAGGGCCACCCCACTACGCAGTCCAGGTACTTGTTTGGTGGAATTCTGACCAGTTAAGGGTGTATTTATTTTATTGTGGCCCCGGTATCAAATTGGGTACCGGGGCCACCCCACTACGCAGTCCAGATACTTGTTTGGTGGAATTCTGACCAGTTGAGGGTTTTATTATTATATTGTGGGGACCACTCTATACCACACTACCACTCTATACCACTCTATTTAATACTTTAATTCTATTTAATACTTTAATTCTATTACTAATTCCCATAAAGAGGAACTGCCGCTTCTATTTAATACTTTAATTCTATTAGTAGTTACCATAAAGAGGAACAAATTAAACAAATTTTACCAAAAGTATAATATGACTTACAAACACTACACTTGAAAGATGGAGCCTTTAAATGAAAAAGTCACTCTTCATTGCACGACTATGTGCAACAGGGACAGTTTTTTGGTTTACAAAGTCAACCAATAACACTTCGACCCTGTCTGTCTTTAACATACTTGATGGGATCTCAATGATGAATGCTCTGTACCATGGTTGGAGGAGGTATTGTGGCCCCGGTACCAAATTGGGTACCGGGGCCACTCCACTACGCAGTCCAGATCCTTTTTTTTTGGAATTCAGACCCGTGGAGGGTTTTTTAATTATATTGTGGTGACCACTCCTCTACGCAGTCCAGGTACATTTATTGGTGCGATTCATACAAGTTCAGGGTTTTTAATTTATATTGTGGTGTCCTACTCCTCTACGCAGTCCAGGTACATTATTCGGTGTGATTAATACCAGTTGATGGTTTTCTTATTATATATATTGTGGTGACCACTCCTCTACGCAGACCAGATACATTTATTGGTGCGATTCATACAAGTTCAGGGTTTTTAATTTATATTGTGGTGACCACTCCTCTACGCAGTCCAGGTACATTTTTTGGTGTGATTAATACCAGTTGATGGTTTTCTTATTATATATATTGTGGTGACCACTCTTCTACACAGTCCAGATACATTTATTGGTGCGAATCATACAAGTTCAGGGTTTTTAAATTATATTGTGGTGACCCACTCCTCTACGCAGTCCAGGTACATTTTTTGGTGCGATTCAGACCAGTTGATGGTTTTCTTATTATATTGTGGTGACCACTCCTCTACGCAGTCCAGATACATTTATTGGTGTGAATCATACAAGTTCATGGTTTTTAAATTATATTGTGGTGAACACTCCTCTACGCAGTCCAGGTACATTTTTTGGTGCGATTAAGACCAGTTGATGGTTTTCTTATATTGTGGGGACCACTCCACTACGCAGTCCAGAAAGATACCTCGTTGCAACGTTTTGGACTAATAACTATAATAACTATATTGTGAGGTGTTCAGAATACACTGTAAATTAGTGGAAATGTTTGTTATTGAATGTTATTTAGGGTAATAATAGCGTAGGAGTGAAAATAAGCCCAAAAACTTGATTTTTGAACTTTTTATGCTTTTTTCAAAAAAAATCCGAATTTAAAACCTTAAATCCGAACCAAAACCTTTAGTCAGGTGTTTTGCGAAACAAATCCGAACCCAAAACATCACGAAAATCCGAATCCAAAACACAAAACACGAGACACCAAAAGTCCCCGGTGCACATCCCTAGTTGCATAGCATATCTTGCGTGAAATTGCTTTGTGCATGCTCAGAAATGGACTTAATGTCAGTTAAGGGAAGGGGCGGATGCACATAGACAGTGTACAGTAAGGGTGTGCTGAGGTCGAGGCACGCATGCACATTCGTCCGATTCAAGCTCTGGGCATCTCTTAGATACATGTTTTTTTAGCCGTATCACTTGCACCAACTATAGGGCAGGTGTAAGTGCTGATTGACAGTGATGACTGATATATATGTAAGCCATAACATGTTTGCAAGTAAGAGAAACTGTAAAAATTATTTTTATGTACAGCACGAAATAAGAACATCATGATTTATGTATTTTAAGTCAAAAATATTAATACAATTTTTTAAATGAATTTTTTTGCATGTGTTCTGATTTTATATTGTTTTCAGAATCTATATTGCGCATATGTATGTGCGTATGTATGTGCGTATTCTGCAGTCTGTTTTGTCTGTCTGCATACGGCAAGTAATATATAGTCAGAGCGTAATTATATTCAAATGGAAACCTTTCTTGAGATCCATTTATATTTGAATATAGACAAACGTGCATGCAAGTTGCGTTCGATTTTTAAACACGACAATTCCGTTTACATTGCATTCCAAGATTAATCAGGTCCCTTGTTTTCTCTAGTAAGGTAAGTCTTATAAATGTTTTGCTTTATTTACCACCAAAAAAGAAGCATAAGGTGGGTTTTATAGCCTGAACAAGCTTCAGGTCACCTGAGTATTCTTGTTTTAAAGGGAAAATCATTATATATATATTTATATCAGGAATGATGCACGTACTTTCAAAATAGTTTGAATCCTTCATCTACTCAGGTCTTTCTTATTTTGGAAGTTACCTATATACATTGCCTAAAGTAAGAGCTGCCAAATGAGTACCTGCTATTTTGGTAGTGACACATGTAGAAAAATATTCATAAATCACTTCTGCTTTACTAAAGTTTTATTAACTATTAATATTAATGAAATGTAATTTCAACAGCTTGGGTGGGGCAGCTGTGTTTTGCATACCGGAACAGGCTAGTGCTTAGTGACATTATGACAAGGGAACTCCATGCTATTGGTTTCCCTGTTACAGACACCAGCCCTGCCTGTCGTAATCTAGTGCTGGTACCAGCTTTTTCTTGGGGACCCTACGTTGTTTGTCCCACTGATTTTGAAATTACCAGCCCAGGCTTTTTTCACACACAGCAATGGTCTATGCTGATGATCACCATGAAAAGCACAGATCTTTGCACCAGCCCTCAGGCACCAGCAAAATATACAACTACTGACAGGTATATTTGCATGATCCTGCAGGTCAGCATCATTCACAGTTACGCGAACAAACATTTACTTTACTCAGCTTGATTTTGCACTCTCCTTCCCTCCCCAGTGTAGGTGGACAGAACTGCAACTGCAAGTGGTCCTTGTTGCCCCGCTAGCTGGCTGGTGACTATGGCAAACAATACCAGAGGACCCTCACCCACCCAAAATCATGGGTGATTAACACAGTGTAACATGTGGGCGTAGGCGAGTGAGGTGCAATGCAAATAATAAACACAGAAAAAGAAACCTGAGTTTTATTTTCACACCTTCTCCCATACATATCCTGTGGTTGCAGTGGAAATAACACTTAAATGCCTACTCCTCCAGCACAAATCATAACTGTTACAAGTCCAACTTCTCCCAAATGCCTCCGGCACATCACTTCAGCAGATGTTATTGGTTTACAATTATCTTTTACTCTACCTGTACATTTCTTGTTAAAGTCCATTAAGCTAAGTATGGATGAGTGAGATCCTACTGTCTCAGGGGGTATTTGCTAAACTCACCCAGATGTGCGGAGTCTAACAGAGCGGAAAGTATTCACCAGAAATCCCTGCAAGGAGATTTGGGCTTAGCAGCTTCCACCCTGCAGGTTGCGGCCCCCTAGGGAAGTTCCCAGTGAGACAGAACAGAGAGGTGACTTGACAAAGAGGAGTAAAACCCAATGAAGGGCAGGTACATGAGTCTCTAGTAGAACACTGGAGAGGAGGAGATGATTACCCCAGACAGGGCAATCCACGGTGAGGTAGCTGGGCAGAGGTCAGCAGTAAACAGGATATGCAGCGGACGAAGAACCACAGCTATTACCACTTGGAAATGGAAGGGACCAGCGGAGGTTAGCAATGCATAAAGAGTAGGTAGCGGGCGTTAATCACAGTGATTACCACTAACGAGTGGAATAGGTCAGCAGAGATCAGCGGTACACAGTATATGCAGCAGATGATGATCCACAGCTATTACCACTTGGAGGTGGAATGGATTAGCGGAGGTCAGCGGTGCATGCGGGATAGGTAGTGGGCGCTGAGCTCAGCGATTACCACTAACAAGTGGAACAGGTAAGCAGAGATCAGCGGTATGAACCACATCTATTGCCACTTGGAGGTGGAACGGATCAGCGGAGGTGTATGCAAAATAGATAGTGGGAGTTGATCACAGCGATTACGATAAACTGATCCTCTTTCTTAATGGCTACTGCTGGCAAAGCTGGCAACAGAAGACATGAGATGCCCTGAAGTCAGTTTCTAACGTGAGTTTTCAGTGCTGCAGATGCCATTGTAACAGATCCTCATCATTATTGTACTATAAAGAATGCCTGATTTATATTTCATGGTTTGTTGTGTTTCAGCTGCATCACAACACGGTACACTTGAATGGATTGCCTTATGTCTGTTTTTTGTGTCTATGCAAAACAAGGTGTAGATTTTTCAATTAACAAAATAATGGAAAAAAAAATTGTCGCACTAAGCTATTTTTATTATTATTATTATTATTATTAATAATTTTGATTTATAAGGTGCCACAAGGCGTCCGCAGCGCCGTACAGAGACAAACAAATTACAATACAATGGGAGACGGCACAGTACAGTAAACAGTAAGCACAGTAACTCAGTAAGTTCAATGCACAGCTAGAGAGGGCAGGGAAGGGGAAGGGAGGATCCGCAAACGACGGGGCCCAAGAAGGAGGGCGCGGAAGACAGGGAGACCCCCAGGGGGGAGGAGGGAGCGAGAGTGGACGTGGGGTGGGGGACCCTCGAGGAGGAGGGCTAAGTAGCTGGAGAGCAGAGTTAGAAGTGGTGGAAACAGGAGGAGAGATGGCCCTATAGATAATATTAAAAGTACATGCCATTGTGCAATATTTTGAAAAAACCTTGATGCTACTAGGTTATGTAGCTTGATTTTGAGCTACAATTTTCATATCTGTAGTATTTCCCTTAAATTCTCTTCCCTTATAATTAATACCCAATAAAATACCGTAGACTTTATTTTATAAATATTGGTGGAGACCACAGCATTGTTAATTATTTATTGTGTCAGTGGGAAAGCAAAGAAACATTTGACTAATTCCAGGAAATAGCTGGATAACGGAATCAGTGGCGCTATATAAATAAATGATGATGATGATGATGATAACTTATACAATAGACATTTTAATTGCCTTTTGAAGTTACAACCTATAATAGTCTAAAGCTATTGTTGCTGGTCATAGCATGGATTTTTTATGAATTCTTTCTGTACTAGTATTTAAAAGTCACTTGCGAATGATTTCATTGCAAACTTGATATCTGTAATGCGCTTTATCAGCTTTTGCTATATACAAGCTTATATCATTGTGCACCTACGCGGTACATTGCTTTTCCAGTGTTACATGTACAAACATTATCAGATTCCCCTTTTAAAAATTAGCCCAGTAAGGCAGCACTTTGAGAGTATAATACACATAAGAACAGTTCAGACATTTATATCTTTTCTACTAATATATTATTTCTTACACTTCCACTTTGAAGGATACAAACAATAATCATCACCACCATTTATTTATATAGTGCCACTGATTCCGCAGCGCTAAAAATCCATATTCAGTCTTTTTCTTTTTTTATCTTAACCCTCCCAGCCACACACACACACACACACACACACACACACACACACACACACAGCTATATGTTTTGTTCTCTTTTACAAATTAGGGAAAGCTTGATCATGTCCAGATCAATATATTATAAATAAATCATGTCTTCTCTATCGAATCTCCTCATTACCACCTGTCTCAGATACAGCAATCTGAACAGCTGGTCATAACTGGTGTTACCTTAGTTAATTAACAATGAACACCTTTTCTGCCACCACAAAGGATTTATTATGGTTTCCTTATGTTCACCAGAATTACGAAGAACACACTAGATTAAGTTTATTTAATCTGAAAAATGTTTCCAAGGCTTATTTACATTTGCCTCTCAGTCGGGGTCTTGCGCTCCTACCTACCTCAGGCATTTCAAAAGACCTGAGTTCTCACCTCTGTTCGATCGGCCTGGCTAAGTCTAACTCCTCTGCATACACAAACTACTCAGATATTTTATCTGTCTCTGGGCCTGGCTACTTTCAAAAAACCATTGACACTTGCCTAGGTCAGACTCAGGTCAGTTACCCAAATACACTTTGAAAACTTACATAAAATATTCACAGTGTTATACATAAATTCAACAGAAAATAACAATCAGTCATTAGATAAACTACATTTCGTCACACCACCATTCTCAAATATATATAAAACTATAACCCCCAAGCCATGCAAATTTAAGAAGTCAGAGACTGACTTGTTCAATGTTCTAGAATGGCTTCAGATATTGTTTGATAGCCACTGTAAGCTTGGAATTACCTCAGGCTGTACAAAAAAAATGATTCCATAATAATACCAGTTGGCCTATGTCTAGAAATAGCATGGATTAAAGTGTTTTAACAATATACCTTCCTGCAAGAATAATGATTATAGAGATGGCATCAAGTTGTTGCTTAGCTCTTAAAAACTGCCCCTACGCATTAAGCCTATGACCCAACTAATATAGCTGCAAATGACCTTTACTTGTGCAATACATTGCCCTTGTTAATAATTAACGTAAACTTAACACAAACTGTTAAATGACCATGATTCATTTTGAATCATCATAACCGTAAACAGAACAAAAGGAATCATGATTAACTTCAGTTACAGGAAAAAGGAAGCACAAATTAAGTCACCTCAGTGCCTCCTGCATTTCTTAGGCATGCCAATTTCTGCTCCAAACTAAGTCATCAAATAGTGTGAACCTCCGGAAAGTGTGTCTGAACCACTTAACAGAACTTGCCTATATTGGTTATACCTTCTGATGTTACTAAAGGTGTTCAGCGGTGTTAATGTGGATGTTAAGCCACAACACTTTTGTAACTTAAACAGGTTGCTGTTTACTTAAAGATGATAACAACAGATGAATACAGCTACTCACAGTTGCTTGTAATACAGCAGCATTCAGCAATAAAAACAGTTGCAGCAATCAGGCAATACAGATTATATGCAGTCCACACTTGTATATAACTGGTATGCAGACATGGCCGGATTAAGGGGGGGGCACAGGGGGCACGTGCCCCGGGCCCCCCTCTCTCTGAGGGCCCCCCGCCGCCGGCTGAGAGGAGAGAAGCCGCCGCGCAGCACCTACAAGCCGGTGATCTAAAATGTACAGCAGCCGCTGACTTGGTCCGTCTGAAGGGGGGAGGGTTTGTATTAATGAGAGGTGCGCGGATGCGTCAGGGGGGGGTATGCGAAGAGAGGGAGAGAGAATGAGGGAGTGAATCTTAGGTGAGTAAAAAAAAGTGATAACAGCTTTGTCTTGGACCTCTTCTGCTTGAATAGCGATCATAACTGTTCTGTGTATGACTTGGAGAAAGCTTAGTGTACAAAATGTCAATGTAATGTTCTTGAAATATAACTGAATAATAAATTATCTGAGTGTGAGAAACCGAGAGTAAGAGAAGACAGGGGGGCAGAGAGTATGAGGCTGAGACAGTGTGGCAGAGAAAGGAACAGTGAGAGAGAAAGGACAACGGGAGAGAGAGGTGGAAAGGGAGACAGGTGAGAGATTGAGACAGAGAAAAGATAATAATAATATGTGGGCTACTAATTTAATGGTGCAGTTTCCATGAGGACTAATTATTTAATTGATAGGTGCTATCATATATATTTATTTTACTGGTGTTGGTGGAATATTTAATTAAATGCTGTGCTGGTTTCGGGACTATTTATTATTTAATTCGGGTCTAAGTTTGGGGAGAAGGAGGGCTAATTTATTAAACGTGAATATGAAATATTAATTGTCACCAATGGTTGTGTGAAATTGGTTTATTTGTTACATGTGAATGCTATTAATTTATTGCTGGGCCGTTTTTTGGGGAGGGAAATAGTTTTTATTAAATGTGTATGCTATTAATTCAATGTCAGGGCTAGTTGGGAGAAACAGTTCTATTATTAAATTTGTATACTATTAATTTTATTTAATTTTATATTCAGGCCTATTTGCAGGGAGGGAGGCCTACATATTAAATGTGGGTGCATTGATTTAATAACAGGACTGTTTTAGGTTTCACGAACATTCCAGGATCTACACAAGCAACAACTCAGTTTAAGACACCAGCAGCCATAGGTGATGAAAGTTACAAGAACAGGTAGGAGAGAGTAAGACAGTCTGCCATCTGTTCTGAATCTGGTGGGACAGTCCCGAATTTGGGCGACTATCTCGCTTAGTCAGGATTTGGTCCAACTACAAGGACAGTTGTGAGGTATGTCCCGCTTCACACTGTACTACTGGTGAAGGCAGAGCTGTGTGCTCCTAACAGTAGTGCACACAGTATTGTCTGTGTATATGTCTAAAATTATAGCCATAGTACACCATAGGGGCCCCCCTGTCTAAAGTGCCCCGGGCCCCCCAGAGCCTTAATCCAGCTCTGTATGCAGATGCAGTCTTGCAATACACTCTTATACAGATATGATGTGATACAGGATTAACACACTGCACTACTGTGCAGGTACTTGTGGCAGACTCCTCTGATATTTACACAAGGGTTACTCAGGCGCTAAGAATCATAAAAAATGGCATATAATGATGGATCGCAGCTCCCTAAAACAGATATCCAAACTGTCAAAATAACATATAAAAAAAGAAAAAGAAGGGGCGCAGTTTCCAACAATATTATTTATTATTCCATTGGAATGAAATATATAAAACAAATAAAATATGAGTTAATACTCTATAGATCCAACTGCACTTCAGGCGCAGTGGAAAAACTCTTAATAACAAATGTTACACACTAATTGGCATTCTCATTCTCAGAAGTTAGATTAACTAGCAATTGAGTGCATCCGGAGATAGAATTAGTAGATGTAGATATCCGCTGCAGTAAGTAAGACACTGGGAATCTTATACCATAGAAAAATAACAGTCAGTCTTTTGTGTAGGCATAAAGAAATTCCCTTAAACTTTTTCAGATATTCAGCAGCCCAATCGGCATGTAAGTATACGCTGAAACAATATTAGAACAAGTGGATATCTTCTATAATGAAGCGGAAGTATGCAGTCTAATAATCAAAGGAAAAGACGCTGTCCTGGTCTTACTATGTAGTTGACGGCCAAGTGTAAATGAAATAAACGTACAGTCCAACTGCATCAGCAGTAATAGATGATTTTTGTTGAACAATCATACACTCTTCATGGCCCGTATAGACATCTGCACGGAGGCAATAGAAATATAGATCCGCTTTATCCACTTAGTCCACTTACTTGAATTGCAGCTTGATACCCCGGGGTATAGATAGAGAATGCCAGACTTAATGTGTTCGTAGAGTCAGATAGAGATATCCTGACGCGTTTCTCCGTATCAGTCACGGTTTCATCAGAGGAGTATTGTTCTGATATTTATTGTGGGCACAGTAGGGAGCCTCTGGTCACTCTTTAGAGGGCTTTTGTGGTCTTTATATTATTGTGTCATGCAGCTAACTCTGCTGCGATTTGTCCCCTCACTGTCTCAAGTAGCAGCGCGAAGCTGAACTTCCATTGGGAAGGGAGTCTAGAAGAAAATGATTCCACTACTAATCCATCAGTTTGATTAGATAGGAAACATTTGGTCATTTAGCTAAAAATGTCTGCCCCCTTGACTCACAAACAGGGCCAAGAGAAATTTTGCGCCCTAGTACAGCAATTTCTTGGGGCACCCTCCATAGACTATAATGACAGAGACTTGTGCTTGAAAAAGCACTAAGCCACCCCCTTTGGCAGAAGTGTACAGTGCCCGAAACCGCCATTACATCTGACACATAAAGCACCATAAAATGTATAAGGAGATAGATAGCATTAGTGCCCCAATTCATTGTATGCCACATCATAGTGCCCCCAGTTCATATTATGCCACACAGTTGTTCCCCAAGTTCATATTATGCCACACAGTACTGCCCCCAATTAATTTTATGCCACAATAGTGCCCACAAATCATATTATACCACAATAGTGCCCCCAAATCATATGCCCTACAGTTGTGTCCCAAGTTCATATTATGCCACACTATAGTGCCTGCAATTCATATTATGCCACAGTAGTGACCTCCGATCATATTATGCCACAATCATGCCCCCAAATCATATCATGCCACAATAGTGTCCCCAAATCATATGCCACATGGTAGTGCCCCAAAACCATATTATGCCACAATTCTGCCCCCAAATCAAATTATGGCACAATCATGCTCTCAAGCCATATTATGCAACAATTGTACCCAAAATCATATTATGCCACAATAGTGCCCCCAAATTATGTTATGCCATACAGTAGTGCCCTCAGTTTAAGGATGGCTAAACAGTAATCAAAAACACATAGCACACCAGAAAATATATAGACATTCCTGATTATGGCATTTCAATAACCTGTGCTCTGTTCTCCTACTTGGCTACTGGGCGCGCATGGTGAGGAGGTATTCGCAGCTGTCAGCTCACAGACAGTCTGATGCGAGATGTGCGCATCCATCGGGAGCAGGGGATGGAGGTTAGTGTCAGGCACCGGGCCTGCTGCCTCTCAGTCGGGGTCTTGCGCTCCCACCTACCTCTTGCAGTAGCACTCCTCTCCTCATCAGGTTCCTGCGGCTCGCACTGGCGGGTGCCTTCCTGCTGGTCTGAACTGAGCAAGCGCACATCTGGTCTTTTCAAAACTTCCTGCATTCACTGGATTGGCAAATTGCCTGTCAGCCTTGTTCATTTAAAGCACCTGCCTCCTTACCTGGGTACCACATCTTCAGGTCTACTCACCTGTCTAGACATGTTCTAGTCTGACTTCAGTTCTCTTGCTGCTGTAGTGTGTTACTACCAGTGTCTGCTTACTGTTCTCCAGTCCTACAGATTATTATCCTGCTGCAGAGAGTTACTACCAGTCTCCGCATCCTGCTCTCCAGTGCTACAGTTCACTATCCTGCTGCAGAGGGTTTATATCTGTCAGAGCAACCAGCAGATTGTTGCACCTCCTCGTGATCCTGACTACAGGGCTTCCCAGCTCACCAGGACATCTGTGCCTTATCTAGCTGCAGATTATCGCACCTCCTCATGATCCTGACTCCAGGGGCTTCCAGCTCTACAAGACCTCTGTGCCATAGCTACCTACAGATCATCGCTCCACCAGAGGCTCTCACATCTCTTAGCAATTTCTCCCATCAGCGTCCTTCTTGCTCCAGTTACCTGGTTCTCCTCTCGGTCCCTCCTTGAGAACCGTGACCTGCGGTCTTTGACAAGTACCACCTTCTCCGTTAGACTCTGCGCCTTTAGGAGGGTAGCGTCAACTCGAGCAGACTGAACAGGTCCTCCTAGACCCTCAACTGTGACAGTAAGATCTGGCAATAAAGCATGGACCTGACCGAGACCTTCTGCGAAGGACTTGCTGCAACACCTAGTAGGAAGAATAGAGCAGCAAGATGCTACACAGATTCAGCTTCTCCAGTGCCTGCAAGCATTGGCCACTCACCTAGATACCCTTCAAGCAGCAATCCCCAGTGTGCCAGCAGCGGCAGCACTCAAACATCCTGCTCCAGCTGCAGGTGCAACTACCTCTACTGTGTGGCTGCCCTCTCCTCAGAAGTTTGATGGCGACCCTAAAACCTGTTGAGGGTTTCTTTATCAATGCTCTATTCAATTTGAGCTGCTCATATAAAATTTTCCCACGTACCAGTCCAAGGTTGCCTATATCATCTCTCTGGTCAGGCGTTGGCATGGGCATCCCTACTCTGGGACCGGGATGACCCCATTCTCCTCGATAGTGCTGCCTTCATTTTGTCTTTCCGGAAAATCTTTGAGCCGGGCTGCGTCTCCTCGGTGGCTCTAGTATACTCAGACTTCACCGAGTTTTTTATTCTGTTACCCAGTATGTGAACCAGTTCCGCACTCTTGCCTCTGAGCTTCAGTGGAACAATGAGGCCCTAGTCACTGCCATTTGGCAGGGCCTCTCGGATTGAATAAAGGATTTCTTGGCTTCACAGGAGTTGTCTACGACCCTCGCTGCCTTAATCTTGCTCTGCTATCACATCGACACCTGCTTTCGGTAGAGGTTTTCTGAAAAAGAACTTCCCTGATGATCCTCTTTAAAGTTGGCACCTTGCTTTCAGACCCCTAATTCTCCAGAAGAACCCATGCAACTTGAGCATTCTAGACTCACTCCAGAAGCGCGTCAGGGAAGGATAACAAACAAATTATGTATTTACTGTGCGTAACCTGTTCACCTCTTAGCATCATGTCCTAAGCACCAGGGAAACGCCAAACCCTAACCTGCTCCAGTGAAGTCAGACTGAGGATGGCAAAACACTCTCCAGATTCAAACAAACCTTCTTTGTGCTACATCCTAGTAACCATTCATGGACCCTTCAGTGCTCAGACCTTCTCTGCTTTTCTAGATTCCACGCAGCTGGAAATTGATGGAACAACTGTCTTCATCTAAGGTCTCTCTGCCTCATCCAATTGTCATAACAGCCATAGACGGTAAACGTATTGCTAATGGTATGGTCCGGACCCTAACTGAGCCTCTACTTCTCCAAGTTTTGCAATTTTGAGAAGACTTCTTTTTGTATTCTCTCCAACTCCACCAGTCCTGTCATTTTGGGCCTTCCCTGGCTCCAACTACATTCTCCTCAGTTTGACTGGACCCGTTCTGAAATACTAGCTTAGGGTGGTTCTTGCCGTTCCCATTGTCTGGAACAAGTCAAACCATTACGGGGGAGTCCCACTTAAGGGTTAAACCGTCACTCACAGAAGGAGGGTTTTTATAATATCCAAAGTAAAAACTATAAAATAAAGAACGTATATATATCCAAACAATAATAATAATGTGCGACAGTCAACACAATCCACTGTAGCTAGTCAAGGGCCTAAAGCGAAAAAGACTATAAACCAAGCAAAAACAAAAAGAAGACTGCACTGTGGAGAGTGACTAATATAAAATAAATATTTGTTACTGGAGTATCTCTCAAATAACTTCAAGTTAAATGGAAAGGTTCTTCAAAATAAATAACTAACATTTATTACACATAAAAAACATATATACACTCAATTTGATTTTAACCATAAAAGAAATAATCACTTGACCAAGTTATTTTAGACCCTTATTAATGTTCTAGAAATAAAATGACCGATGTGACAACTGTTGGGTATCACCTCCTGCAGCAGCCGTGAACCGTCATCTGCTGTGATCCGATTGGGATCTCTTCACTTTTCCAAATTTGATGACACTGTTGGAGATATTGATGAACATTTGCAGGTGTTTGAAATGTCTTTTAGCCTCCATGACTTGCCCAAACAGGAGTGGGTAAAGTATCTGGTTCCCACGCTACAAGGATGTACAGACCCCACTTTGACTGACCCTAGTCACCCCAACATATATCCCTCTGCAGCGTATCCTGACTTAGACGATAGAGAGGGCCGTAGGGAAGAGTTCAGGGCAGCGCAGCTCTCTGATCCCTCACTGGAAGGCGGAGCACCCTGTGGCCTATTTGAGCAGAAAACTGCTAAACTGGGAGGTAGGGTATGCCACAATTGAGAAGAAATGTTTGGCCATTGTGTGGGCAGTGAAAAAACTACAACCTTATTTGTATGGATAGCACTGGGGTCATGAGTTCAATTCCTGACCATGGCCTTATCTGTGTGGAGTTTGTATGTTCTCCCCGTGTTTGCTTGGGTTTCCTCCGAGTGCTCCGTTTTCCTCCCACACTACAAAAACATACTAGTAGGTTAATTGGCTGCTATCAAATTGACCCTAGTATCTCTGTCTCTGTCTGTCTTAGTGTGTGTGTTAGGAAATTTAGATTGCAAGCTCCAATGGGGCAGTGACTGATGTAAATGAGTTCTCTGTACAGCGCTGCAGAATTAGTGGCGCTATATAAATAAATGGTGATGATGATATGGATGACATTTTACTGTGGTGACTGATCATAATACTTTAAAGTGGCTACAACACACTTCAGGGGAAAATGGGCGTTTGTTGCGATGGAGCCTTGCACTTCAAATTTATGACTTCAACATAATTCACAAACAAGGAAAGGCTCACAGGAATGCGGATGGACTGTTTCGGCAGGAAGAGCCAGAACCTCCGGGTCACCTCCGGTAACCCTAGTAGACTGCGGACCAGGAGCCAAATCGTCAGATATGGCACGCTGGTTGCCATATGGACAAGGGAGTGGAGGAGTGTAACTAGATCACATATAAATAACTTATGGTGTGAATTTATTTAAAGGAAATAGTGCGGGGCGCTTATTTATATAAATTGCCAATGCACTTATTTTTAATATTGGATATATTTTGAGATAGGAAATCGTTATTTCTGAGACCAGGGTAGAAAATGTGTTTTTTCAGTTTAGCCACTCTAGAGGAAATGCATTATGTCTGATGTATATATCTGCTACAGTGAACCTTTGTTTACAAAGCCTTTGGTGTATTGTGATGTGGAGAAGTGGCTTGTTTTTGTTGTTCTGTGGGAATGTGTATTCGGTGACTGTCTGAAGTATTCATGCCAATCAGACCTTTTGACTTGCTAGTGGGTCTCCTGCCTCTGAAATAAGATCCATGGTTCCACAGCAAGGTTTTTAAGAATTTCATAGCTAAGTGTAAATATTAGTGGCTTTGCAATGCATGTAAATCCATGTTTGTGTAAGCTGGTTATATCCTGATGCTAAAAATAGCCTGTGTCTAAATTTTGTATAAAAGGCACTAGCTTGTATTGGAAACTTGTTTTTCTGATTTTCATCTGACCTGATCACTGGTACCTCCAACCAGTGTGAGCAAATAAACATCACTTGCTTCAAAGACCTGCTTGAAAACATCTTCAGTATTGCTGTATTCCTGTGACCTGCAATTTAGACCTTAAAGCTAATCTGTTCTCCTGTTGTCTCTGAGGTTTGTATCCAAGCTTTCCAGTACCACCGCTCTGCCTGCTACCCATGCAGCCCTGGTCAGTGTGATAGGCCAGGGGGGATCCATCCACAGCAACTCTGATCCATAGTTAGAGGTCAGGAATACCAGCCCAGATGAACCAGCAACGAGATACGCTAGCAGTGTCAGTTACCCAGAAGAAACCCGGTTCTGGATGCCGGTATAGGAGTCCAGTGGTGGCAGCCTTTGTAAGCCCCTCCTACTGTGGCAAACGGGCACATTTGGGATTACAAAAGGGAACGGTGGCAAAGTAAGCCCAGCCGGTTCCCAGCAACAACAGACAGGGTGGCATAAGCGGTCCATCCTGTCACAACCGATAATTATGGAATAGCAAAAATAATAGCCAACCACTCCTCATATTATGGATAATAATTCCAAATAACTGTGTTCATAGAGGAGTGGATAATTCACAAATGTTCCAAGTGCAAACGAGGCTCAACTTCCTAAAAATGATTTTCTAGGCATCTCACATGTGCCCGCCTAATGCCTCTTAAATGTTGCTGAACTATTCCAGGATATATATTCCGAATCAGAAACAAGCAAGAAATCTCTTACCGGTACCGGCTGCCGCCCTCCAGAGGGAATTTATAAAATCACCAGTTTCCAATGCGCTGTCACAGACTCCCAAACCATTACGGCCTCATCGCCGAAGAATCTGGTCCATTAATTCCTCCTCAGCACATATCCTTCGCTGACGTATTTGACAAATGCCGCTATGAACTTTTACCATCGCACCGCTCCTTGGACTGTCCTATTGGTCTTCTTCCTGGTAAAACACTACCCAAGGGGCACATATATCCCCTGTCCCTGCCAGAGACACAAGCAATGGTAGAATATGTTTGCGAGAACCTCCAACATGGTTTGATACGACCTTCCATTTCTACCGCAGAAGGGGGGCATATATCCCCTGTCCCTGCCAGAGACACAAGCAATGGTGGAATATGTTCACGAGAACCTCCAACATGGTTGCATATGATCTTCCGATTCTCCTGCAGAAGGGGGGTTCTTCTTCCTGAAGTAGAAGGACAGGTCTTTACGTCTTTGGAAAACTTCTATCCGTTATTAATCATTTGCTGACAGAAGACGTTGGGCTGTTCCTTCTTTAAAACCTGGAGACAAAGTGTGGCTTGCTGCTAGCAATATTCGCCTCAAAGTACCATGCATGAAGTTTGCACACCGATTTTTTGGATCTTTCAAAATTCTCTGGGTCATCAACCCTGTATCTTTCAAACTAAAAATTCCTGCTTTCTTTGCATATTTCCAACATCTTCCACATTTTCCTGCTTAAACCCTTGGGGCCTGATTCATTAGCGAACGGATCTGTTGCTGAAGTTGCGATGGGTATTTTAAGAACAAACGAGAAGATAAGAAATTCGCATTTCAATAAGGAATGGAAAGTTGAAAAGCACACCCACCTTCAGTCCTTTATGCAACAGAATATAAGATGCAACGGATCTTAAGCTCATCTTAAAATCTGCATCTTAACTTCCGCTCCTTATCTAAAGATAAGAAAATAGTTTGTTATGTAATGGTAATTGTGGGAGGTGTGGGAGGTGTAAAGGGTTTGTTTACAAATGTTAAAACACAAATGGAGTGTATTATACAGACCAGTTGTAACCTAATTATTTGTTTTAACACTTACATATTCAGAGAACCTGGAACAAATGACTTTGAAGTGTGTTTAATGAGCTAAATCATCACACCTTCTTATTCACCTACATGAAAGATCGTGTAATGTGTTTGTTTGTGTTTGACTTAAACTGAGCGAATGTGGATGCAAATGCATCTAGTTCCCTAGCATAAATAAATATGCATATTAATCTAAAAAAATAATATATGCGAATAAATTGTATCCTGACCATTACAAAATGCGTACCGTACTCTTCCATAAACGATACATAGGAGAGTATATACAATCTCAACACAGAGAAAGGGTGTGAGTGAGTCAGGAGTTGAGCTCATGATTCCATTGTCGGAAGGTGGATTGCAAGGTAATGTTAATTTGGAAGTAAAAATAAATTCTAAAGACTAGAGAGAGACACACAACAATACAGCATGTATGCAACAGATGTAAGAGCCAGATAATAGTACTCTTCCTTATTGCCCAAAAATATAGGCCAGTAAAAATTTGCACAGGTACCTTAGTTGTTAGCACTTCTGTCTTAAAACACTGGCATCATGAGTTTGAGTACTAAACATGGCCTTAGCATCTGTGTGCAGCTTGTGGGCCTGAACCATTAATGAAAGGAACACAACAGGGACTGTGCCCAAACCAGACTTTTTTGGAAAATTTGCAAGGTGAACAATTAGGATAGTATTAAGATAAACTAATGGTTTGTTTCTATGTAATATACAAACACTTGTTAGCTTGATTTTTACTATGTTGTTCAAACGTGATCTACTACATGCTCTACCACAATGATAAATCTGTCCTCCTATAGTTCGCTATTAATGGTATAAAATACTGTAATACAAACATATGCTTTATTCGTAAGAATAGTTTCAAAGTTTAGCGTCATAAAGTTTGCAAAGGACGTGTCCTACCCCAAAGATAAATCTGTCTCCAGATTAGAAATGTTAATCCCTCTCCAATGCCACATATTTAGGCCCCAGAATCCTAATTTTATAGTGTTACATTTACTTTCCTTAATGATTAAGGTCCAAACGCCAGACCAATAAGCCTTATTTGGGATTCAAACTCATGACCCCAGTGCTGGGAGGCAGAAGTGCTACCCACTAAGGCAACGTGCTGACATTACCTTACAGACAATTTTAATATGAAGGTGGCAGATGTGTTATATTGCAAAAATAGTTGAACGCCATGTTTGTAAACAATGCTCACACTCACAGTTGGCCTAAGATGATTTACACATATTAGCAGGCCAAACACAAATACCTCCTGTATTATATGTTCCTAATCAGTCAGTTATTATCTTGTTGATTTAATTATGATGGGCCCCCAAAAAAGGACTATTAAAAACTACAGACTTAAACTGAGATTTTCCACATCCCTAAGCCTAGAGCAAACATTGTTACAGGCCATGTGAAAGTGGTGTGTGTCTGTCATGTTTATATCCTTTTGGTAAAGATTATCTTTATTGTGGTGCAAAATAAATGTTTCACAATGTCTCATCACACTATTATCGAACTACATCTATATAATTTTTATCCAGGTTGATCTTTGAACAATACACTTATATGTTATATTTATTCTAACAGACTGTAGACGTCGTGAAAGACGCGAGGCAGAGGAGGAAGAGGTGGAGGCAGAGGAGGAGGAGGTGATGGAGGTGGGGGAGGCAGTGGTGGAGGCAGAGGAGGAGGAAGTGACGAAGGTGGCGGAGGCAGAGTAGGAGGAGGTGACTGAGGCACTGGAGGCTTTGGTGGTGGCAGAGGAAGAGAAGGTGGCGGAGGCGGTGGAAGAAGACGTGGTGGCAGAGGTCAGCCAAGAGGTGGAGACCTTGGTAGATGGTAAGCATTTCAGTTAAAGCCTTTAAATAATTTTTCCACATTTCGACGTCCATTGTACTGGTAATAAATCCCTGTTTTCACCCATGGTCAATTAAAGTCGACATACTTAGAAATGTCACAGGTTTCCATCATGATGGGCCTACTAAGTCTTTTTGGAAAATACACTTTCCCCCCTTCCTTCCCTGACCACAACAGAAATGTGTAGATATATAAATCTGCAACCAAAAAGACTAAGGGCTAGATTTACTAAGCTGCGGGTTTGTAAATGTGGAGATGTTGCCTATAGCAACCAATCAGATTCTAGCTGTCATTTTGTAGAAAGTACTAAATAAATGAAAGCTAGAATCTGATTGGTTGCTATAGGCAACATCCCCACTTTTTCAAACCCGCAGCTTAGTAAATCTAGCCCTAAGGCTTCTTGCTCCAAATGTATGTTGCATCCCATTAGACATTGCTGTAATTTGAAAGTTAGGTAACAGTACACGTCTCTGCTAACGCCCATGTGTTTTCAACATTCGATAGGCATGTATTCATTTTTTATTTTATTTATTTTTACAGCTCCCGAAAACACTTCCATCAGACCATGGCAGCCGCCTTTGGTGGGGGAGATATGTGGCCACATCAGGCGGTATTCTGGCAAGATTGCCAAGTATCAAAAAAAAATAAAGCAGGATCTAAAATTATTAGATGACCTGTATGATTGATTTTTTTTCTCCAAAAAAGTGTATATTAATATATTCTATTCAAACACAATCATTTGCGTGGGGGTCTTTATTAATTTATTACAATTGCACAACATGTGGGTATTAGGACAATAAAGAATGGAGATTTCAATAATAACATTTATTTAAGGTAGATTGTTTCAGTACTACTACCTCATAATTTCCACATTTATATAGCCCCACTAATTTTGCCTAACTGTACAGATAAAGCAATCTGTCCCACACGTTAGACTCTGCGCCTCTAGGAGGGTAACGTCAACTCAAGCAGACCAAACGAATGGGTCCTCTGAGACCCTCAACTGTGACAGTTAGAAGGAGGTGACGCTCATGAAGGGGGGAGGGGGGAGCAGCCCTGGGCTGCACCTGTAGTAAGGTGGCTAACTCCTGGGGAGGTGCCAGCCACCAGGAAGCCTGTCAAAGTCAGGGTCGGCCATTAATTGGCTATGGCCAGCCCTGTTATCTTGGGTGCAGAGACTGCCATGCCAGGATACAGCATATATAACAGGCAGAAGATATTCGGCAATCCATCCCAAGTTGGGTCAGTCCCTGCACCGGCCAAGATAGTATGTTTTCTGACAAACCCGAGGGGCATGTGCCCCCCGGCCCATACTGCCCCTGTGCACCTGTGATTCTTGCAAAATTTCTCTGTCATTATAGATGCACTGCACTGCAGAGCAGTATGACACATTGTCATCCCAATTCAAAATGACGCGATTCCCTGAGAATTGCGGCATTTGGCCCCGACCCCGCTGTAAAATGACGCGTTTCCATCATTACATCATGAGGGTGGGCCCAAAATGACACAATTTTCTAAGCCCCGCCTCCTGCACAACCACCTCCCCCCAGCAGCTCCCAGACGCCGACTGCCATAAGTTGACAAGTATGACTATATGCTGGGAGGATGATGTCTGTCTACCATAAGGGTAATGGCTGGAGGGGAAAATGCAAAGTATCATGATCAATTATTATATCATCACCACCCCAACATTGTAACGAATTAAGCTTACTATATTTTTTTTTATTTGATCACAGAGGATTATGTAAAGTTCAATGATAAGAATTCCCAAAGCCAAATTTTATCTCATGTTGTAACAAGTTAACATGTGAAAATTCAAAAGTGGGTAAATACGTTTTATAACTAATGTACAGTTTCTAAAAAATAAAGGGATATAAAACAGTATTAATACTGAATTTTCAGAAGAGCACTAATAAATTCACAAAGCATGTGTATTGTTCATTTGCACTGATTATATTGTGACAAAAAAATAAGTCATATAATTTCATTAAAATTTCTAATTTCAACCTGTTTAAGCATCAACATGAGATGACTGCTATTGATTTGGATTTGGAAGTGCTTTTCTCACTTTCTGAAACACATTATTGGTTTTCTTTTCTTTTTTTAAAGTAAGTTCTTTTTTCAAGAACATTCATTGCAGAATTGTGGCTACAACAGAATCTTTTCTCTATAATCCAAGAAGTTATCAATCATCATTGTATCATTACTGTTACTTGATTCAACTGAGTTTGACTTATCATCACTACCAGAAGTGCAATGACAAATTTTAAAGCTTGCTGATTTATCATTCATGAAGTTTGAAGACACTAGCGACACCACTAAAAAAATAGGATCTTTCTACATGATCAAATGCTGTGGCTGTTGGCGTTTCTGAGTTTGAGCCAACCTCAGCAGGAGGACATTATACCCTTCTGAAATTCAGCCTCTGCTGCTAAGGGGAATGTGGGTGTTCCTCAATCCTTTAATGTCACCAATATATAAGGTTGTGTATTTCAGCATGACTATTTTCCACCTTATTTAGCTTATCAAGGTTAGATAGTTCTTTCTATGATGTTGGAAATACTAAAACAGCAGCTTCATCCCATTGAGCATGATTGCTTACCTTCTAATCAATTAATTCTCTTAAAAGCTATGTTTTGGGTTTCTCTTTATACCACTCTCTTTTTTTCTATTTTAGCATACTTATTTAATATTATTTTAATTATTTATAGAGGAAGCAAATGGCTCCCTAAGGATGTTGAACAGTGAGCAAAGGCTGCCCAATATCACACAATTACTTTTGCAGGACAAGACCCAAAGAAATTTTACAGTTACTAATAAGTGTGTTAGCCACTAGCTAATGGACAAAAAAATAAATACATTAGCAGAGTATTTCATCTGATACACCAAATGAAGATCAAATTGTTTGAATTTCAGCTGTTAGGCAGTTGGACTGCTGCTGTGCCTAGTGACATGATATGCTGTACTGAAAAGGTGAAGTACTAAATTGTACAGTACGCTGCATGCCAAGTTTGAGAATAAGACAATGACGAGCATACTTTGCCACCCTGTCTTTTACCCTACTGCTGCCACTAGTGAGCAGATGGCCTTACTCTACCACCTGGTCTTTGCTCTCTCTTCAGTTTGTTTGTGGTTTTACTGCTTGTCTTTAGATTCCATCTTATCATCAGTATCCTGCCTGGTGTATTTGAAAGCCAGACAGCCATCGACTGCGAGTGCCAACTGAGCAATAGTTGTAGGAGAGTAGTCGCTGCCACCACCAGCCTTCTTTACCAGTCACCTGGAACCGCTTACTTCTGAGTATGGTATATAACTGCTGCAACACCTTGTTGCTGGTGACTTGTGACTGGTTCACCCGACAGTTTACTTTGGATCAGGACAGCTGAGTAGCAGGCAGACTATTGACTCAGGACACTGGATTCAACACAGAACAGCTGGAGAAGTGTCTAAAGTATAGCTCTTATCTGTAGGTCACAGGAATACAACAGGCAATAGGTATAATTCAAGGTTTTGCATTAAGAGTTGTGTCAATAATACCCGACAATAAGGTGGCAAAATGTTTGATCCTAAACCAAGGTAGCTGCATTGGAGGAAAAAGAGAAAGGTGATGAAGGAATTAGAAAGCATATATCATCATCATCACCAGCTATTTATATAGTGCCACTAATTCCGCAGCACTGTACAAAGAACTCACTCATATCAGTCCCTGTCCCATTGGAGCTTACAGTCTAAATTCCCTAACATACACACAGACAGAGAGAGAGACTAAGGTCAATTTTGATAGCAGCCAATTAACCTACTAGTATGTTTTCAGAGTATCAGTTTGCTCACATAGCAAAAACTTGCATAACCAAGTGGGGATTTATATTCCACAGACTGTTGGATAATCAGGCCCTGATTATGCTAAGAATAGAAAAAGGGGGGATAAGGAAGATATGGAATAAAGTATTGGGAGATACAGGGGAAAGAGAAGGTACATGATTTGTGTGGAAAAATCAATATCCTTATCAACTTATTTTAAGGGAGCATAAGGAGAGTCTTATTATGATTGGTTGTAGAGCTGATACACTAGATTGATGTGGGGGGAGGGATATGCAGTAAGGGCCTGACCGCTGCACATGGGTCAAAAAATAAGCTCAAGAGGCAGTAGGGGAAGGAGTGCTGAGACCTGCTTTCTGCAAAAAGCCATGGGGTCCATACCTGATTAAATCCATAACCACTTTCATATGGATAATAGGTGATTTCTTCAATGGCTGTTATATGCCAGATTTGTTTCTCGAGAGCAGTGATGAAGGGGAAAAGAAAGTTCTTCCAATTTTTTTTGAAAGTATACACTCAATTTTAATATTTAATTATTTTTAATCCTCAACATCCCTAAGTCTTTCCCTTCCCCTGTTATTACTTTTATGAATTATTATTAATACAATTATATTTAAAATATAAATAGTTTAGGTTCTGGTGCAACTGATGAACCTGTTGTTTTGTATAAATTTTCTTCAGTAGTCTGTAACTAAATAATAATCCATTCTCAATTTATTATCATCTTTTATTTATATAACTCCTACATGTTACTTATATCAGTCTTTGCCACACTGGAGCTTACAGCCTAACACATATACATGCACACACACACACACACACACACACACACACACACACACACACACACACACACACACACACACACACACACACACACACACATCAATTTAACCTGTTAATCTACACACCAACTTGACAACTGTGGTGGCATTTCAGCACGTCATTTAATATTCTGATGTCGCAGTGTCTGGTGAATGTGTCCACTTAGTAAAAGTAAAAGATAACAACTTTGCAATAAAGAATTCCAGCCCACATAAGCCAATTACAGACAAATTTATTAGATCAACTTAGCGTATTGTGGATGCCTTCTTTGTCTTGCTGTTTCTCATGCAGGTATACAAATAAGTTATTTATAAGTGTAATGTATAATATGTTTATCAATTAAATTATATAACTAGTATGTAAGTGTCCGTTAGTTTATAGACCAGAATTGTGGGCTGTGGGGAATTTTAGATAAGACCCTAAATTGATATAAAAAAACCACATAATGCTTTTATGTTTCAGACTGCTGTTATTACGCTGCACGACCACTTCAGAAGACATCTGCAGCGTTATAACAACAGCCTGATACCAGAAGGGGGCAGTCACTGAACACAGGTATACATGCTGTTTCCCTAGCAGGAATTTGTGAAGTTCTGCTCAGCAGGAGAAACCAGTGTTTAAATAAGTTTATTTTATTGTTTAGTGGTCGTTTATATCAGCATAGCAATATAGACATCACAAGGAGTTTTGCTAAAGCTAGTGGGCTCTCATAAACTGCACTGTAATGCAGTCACATTATTTTCTAAAGCCAGTAGATGGCTATCTTTTGATTCCTCCTCACCATCAATCTTTTTGAATCAATATTACTTTTGTATATAGTGCATAGCGCACATTGTGCATTATAGTATATATGTCACAATAACCTGTTGCCCCTTTACTCGTCATCCACATATCACCCAATGACAGCATGATAGGGGATAAGTGTAATATCGTAGAGACCATCCACTAGATGCATTCACTCATACAAACACAAGTTAAGTTTCTAATGAAAGTCCCTATGACTACATCAGGGTCTGTTTACTTACTGTCAGTTAACAGCTTCTGATTGGCTCTGCACTGCCTGTGGATGGTTACCATTTTTAGCAACCAATATTTACAGCATGGGGCAGTATGTGGTGGGCTTGAGACAGTAGGTTGAGATTTTATGGACTAAATATAACGTTTTAAACAGTGACATAACTATATGAGTTGCAATGTTCATATTTACAGCCAGTCATGTGTTTCTTTACATGCCGTCCCCATGTACATCTGACATTCACTGTATAGCTTTCTATATATATTTTTCCAAATGTTTCTGCAGTTTGGATTGGAATCAGGGTTCCCAAATGTTTAAGAGATCAAGCTTGTAACTCATAGCAGGACATGACTCTATCTTGTAAAATAAGCAGAGTGGTGTTAATAAACAATTTGCAAAATTGCAAGCATTTTAATTATCATCAAAATCAATCTAGTCATGTTCAAGACTGTTGGACCATGTTCATGTCTATTGGACCATGTGCAAACCAAATTGAATGTTGATGCATTTAATTGTTCAAAGCAAACTGGAACAGAACGGTGAATGTGATCAGCAAAATATTAAAACTGTACTTTTCACTGATCCAGTTGGTAAATGCAATTTACCTATTTTAAAATATTTACATTTTTAAAATAAATAATTTTATTGTGAACAGTGAACTGTGTCAATAGGGAAAGCAAGCTGCAAACCTCAAACTGCAAATTTGTATAAGGGTCTATTGATGATTGTTTGTGTCTTTGGAGCCAATAAAATTCAGTTGAATTTGGAAGCAATTCAAAATGTTCAAGCATCACTATTCACTTTATCACCAGAGATCCACTTCTTTTCAAAATTGCAGGTGCTGAGACTCTTTCCTACCACCAAATATAGATAATAAGTCTGGGTTCTGCTTCTTTTTATTTCCCCTTCTCTTTTGGAGAGTAGAGAAGGGGCAGGGAAACATGAATCTGACATGATGTGGGAGAAATTGGTTTGACTACTCATTGCTGTTAATTATATAACATTTCATATAACATTTCATTAAATGATTTGAACATGTATAATGTACACTTAGGATCCCCATCTTGGCCAGCCACATTGCTCAGATACTGTATTTAAGCAGAACTGACTGCTATAGAGATAAGCTACCTGTGGGGTTCCAGCTGTTGTGGGACTACATATCCCAACATGTCAGTGACTCTTAACCCTGTCACTCAACACCTCAGTTCAGTATTTTTGTTGTCCAGGCTCTAAAGATTTTCACATCTCCTATGAAAGCAGTTATATTACCCAGTAGGAGTCAGCCTGTACTTTTGTTCATAGGCTTCTTCCTATTGATCACCATAAGTAGAGGGAGCTACAAGATACCATATGAAGTAATTTACACATAAATTAAAAGAGTTCATTAGAGTTCATTAGTAAATGAATGCTCTTTGCCAACAGCCTGTTTGTATTATAGGTTATTTTATTTTCTCATCATTCTGTCCTACCATAATTAGATCATTAATTAATTTATTTTAAGACTATCAAGTTCAACTATTTATAAATCCTAGATATGCTGACAGAAAAGAGGTCAAAGCAAAACCACCAGAAGCTTCTGCCAACTTAACCAATTTGACGTGGTGGAAAAATTCCTTCCTGATGTCATACGTGGCAATGAGATTCATTCCCTTGATCACCCCCAACATGCTTAATTTGTTTTATAACTATTAATACTGTTCCTTGTAAGAAAAGCTTTAAAGTTATTTATAAATTCCTCCAGTGATTTTGCTATTACCACCTCCCTTGGCATTGATTTCCATTGTCTAACTAAACTGTTTTATTGAATAGTAAAATTCATTTCTCCAGTCGCAGTGGATGTCACATTGTCACCTGTATAATCCTGAATTTAATACGCTTGTCAGACAAATCTTTTTAATAACCTTTAAATAGAGACATTAATTAGATAAAGATAGTCACCTCTGAGGTGCCTTTGTTCCAAACTAAATAATCTCAGTTTATTAAGTATATCATTATAAATGAACACCTCATTTTGTTTTATTAACAAGATAGCCTGTTTTTAAGTTGCCTCAAGTTCCCTTATGTCTTTGCTATACACAAATGCCCAAACTGTACCTATATTTAAGATACGGCCTAACAAGTGATTTATACAGTACCAAAATTACATTTGCTTATTGTGCATCAATGACCCAATTATGCATTCAAGCATTTTACAAGCTATGGGGTTGGTAACCTTTTTCTGTCAGTGTGCCGGCTAAAATCTAGTGAAGTCCAGGTGTGCCAGATAATTTTATATTTAATTTAATTATGGCTTATTTTATGATGCTAATATCATAATATTAATAGTAATGGGACCAACAAATAAATATTCATAGACTGAAAATGCCAGTTTTAAAACGCCAATCCCCGGACCCCATGCCTGTATAATGGAACATAGGCGTGGGGTCCGGAGATTGCCGCTTTAAAACCAGCATTTTCACTGTGCCCATACTAAATGGCGGAATATCACACTGTAGCTGTTTAACACATTCGGATGGTACAGTGAACGTGAATTTCAAGCACCGGACAAAGTCCATGTCTGAAATATGGTAAGTCGTTATTTGATTAGTGTAGGGCTTATAGGCATCGCTATTTCAAAGTCGTTTATAAGCTTGTCGGATTTAATGTGGCCGTGGTAACGAGTACCACCGAGCCATTCATACACAGGCAATTGCAGGAGAACACACCTGCATGTCCTATATAACAGCTGGAGAAGCAAATATTCAGCCCTATGATTTTGTGGATCTCAGAAGGGCGTAGAGCTTTTATATTGCTGTAATATCTTTGTATGTTTTCTGAGACTCTCTTGGTCTACAGTCTGCCCTCCATTATGTTCTATTGGTGGGTACAAGGACATATGTGGGAAGAGTATAAGCCCTGAAATGGTTGTTACTAATGAGTGCCTTTTCCCTTGTTTAGAATACAACAGTTTCAAAACCATCACTTTTAGCCATCTTTTTTTGTGTCCAGTCTGCCCTCCCTTATAATCTATTGAAGAGTACCAGGCCCTATGTGAGCCACTTTACAGGGCATTCAAGTTCTGTTACTAATGACTGTTTTCTACTTCTCCTTAGACCAAAATATAACTAAAAAAATCATGACACCCAACGCCTTTGTGCTCCAACAAAATCTACATTATTGGTGAGAACCACGCCATATGTGAGCCACTTTACAGGACATCCATGTGTCTTCTGCCTTTCACCAAGCTGTGACAATATCTCAGAACAACAAATTATGAATACAAATGTAACAACTAAAGGATGAAAACGTATGCAGTCATGTACGGGTTCAAGTAAACACAATTAACAGCAATAATTTCTTGTTTCCTTCTTATCCTCTATGAATTTTTTTTTAATATTGCTGCCCTCAGTACACTTTTACAAAACCCTGCATCTGCTAACTTTAAATTTCTATATGTTGAAGCCTCCTGAATGCAAGATTTAGCTCATCTTGAAATAGTAGCTTACTCGTTCATTTTCTACTCAGTAAATATACAGATTTGTTTTGTCTTACTATACTCATTTGTTCAAGATTATTAAATATCTCTTTAGTCCAGACAGTGACATCTCTTTCTTTGGACACTTGGGGGTATATTTATTAAACTGTGTGCTTGAAAAAGTGGAGATGTTGCCTATAGCAACCAATCAGATTCCAGCTGTCATTTTGTAGAGTGCACTAAATAAATGACACCTAGGGGCATATTCAATTCTTCCGATTTCCCGCCACGTTAAAACTAATACCGTTATTACAGTAATAGTTAGCTGGATTTCAGCTAAGGGCTCAGGGAACTGCAAGCTGAAATCCAGTGAGAAAACTACCGTAATAATGTTTTTTCCGCGCAATATTGGCAATATTACCGTTATTACGGTAATATTGTGCAGAGAGCGAGATTTTCGGCATTTTCACCGACAATTGAATATGCCCCCTAGAATCTGATTGGTTGCTATAAGCAACATCTCCTCTTTTTCGAACCTGCAGTTTAGTAAATCTAGCCCTTGGCCTTTGAAAATAGGGGAACAAGAACAATCTCGTAATTTACATGTAACTCTGACACAACCTTGGGAATAAAGAAATATCTTATCCTGGAAAGTTCTTCAGCCCAAAATGTTCTGACAATCTAAATGTTGTTGTGAACACCATTAAAAAGATCTTTGTGAAAATACCAGGTTTATCTGTCAAAAAATCTACCCGCTTCATACTGACTGACCACCCACGGGTGCCTTACTATGCCAGGGAAGCCTACGCAATACCTTCTAAGGTTCATATTATCACTCAGACAAATACAGTTAGAAAGTATAACAATACATTTACTGTAATAAAAACAATCCCTAGAATATTATATACACAGTAAATAAATTCCGGACAAGTTTACCACATCATCTGTCCCTTACCCCACTAGCTTAAGGAGTTGCAGTCATTTGGCTGTCCTGACTTGAATCTCCATGGATATGCAGATGTAGTCCACTGGTAGAGAAGGGCAACTCAGCACCAGACCTTGCACCATCCAGGAATCAATCCACAGAATGAATAACACCTCCCCTCTGGAGTTGCTAGTTCTATTAAGGGTCAAATTTCCAAGTGTTTTTCCCTCCCTAGGCAAATCCCTGGCTCTCTCCCTCTTAAACATTGGTGGGTGCTGGATCAGGGGGTTGTAGGGGGAGAGGAGGTGAGCTGTGCTTCCACAGAAGCTCCCCTGCTGGGATGCACACAAAATGTCTGGACTAGTCCTGTAGAGGACAATGGATACTAATTGGCCTTTCCCAACTCTGGATATAGGCTAGCAGTCAGCTACTCACCTGTGTCCTGGAACTTGACCCTTACCCATAACCCACCTGCCTTTACTTTAAGAACAAAGAATAACAGCTTCACTACTATATCAACAATATACTATAAATAATATAAAGATTTACAATGAGTTACAATGTGCCCTTATCCACATGTAATTAGGCACTGCATTTGCACTCTGGTGAGCTGGGGAACATAAAGAGGGCTATAAAAAGTACATGTTATAAAGCTAAACATTTTATGAGAAATGAGGGACAGGCTGGTTAAGGTGTTATCAAACTCATTTTGTCACATATATATACCTCCACCACTTTTTAGCTGTTGTTCCCTTGCTCCCTTGCCCCAAGTAAACCTTCCTACCCAAGTCCAAAGTCTCTGACTTGCTGTGGTGTTACCTGGGTCTGGTGGTAGGGTAGACAGCAGTATACAGTTCCTTGATTTTCCACCAGGGTTCAATGGGTGTAGGCATATCATTCCACCCAGCTGGAGTGGAGCTTTATATTGCCCTGTGCCATAAGATGAGACAACAATAAAACTGGACTACTCCTGTGCACCCATCTGTGGTAGGAGAGTTGTAGTCCACCATCATTTATGTGCCTTGTCCACCCTCAAATGCCCAACTGCAAATAGTCCTTTGGCAGGTCCTCTGTTTCTGGAGATCACAATCCCGTACCCCACATACACAAGTGAAAACTGCCCAGGGGCAGCAAAACTTTGGGGCTCCTTGTCCGGTTGGTTCTCGCAAAGATCCAATACCCACTCCTCCACACACTCGAGTGACAATTGCTCGGTGGTAGGCATATGTGGGGACTCCATTATTTCTTTGCTGCTGGGGAATCCTCTGTCCTTCTCCCAAACCATTTGTGGGTGCCCCTGTATGTCTGCTGTGGTGCGACTCTCATTACCACATACACCTGTTGCACTACTTCCCTTGCCTCTGGAGCATCAGAGTAGTGTGAATCCTCTTTGGACCCAGACGTGTTCTCTTGGCATAAAACCAGAGTGGATAGTCCTGTGCAGGTCTCCGATATGGGGTCCAGGGTCCCCAGATTTGAAGCTGGAGAGCGGAGTTCCAAAGCTTGTGGGACTGGTGAATCTTGTTGGGCCAATGCCCTCTCAGACACCAACTCGGTCAACATCTCCTCATCTGCCAATTCTCCATTGGGAAAAGTGTAGGAGTAATTTTCCCAGGGCCCCATGATATTGGCCCCTGACATAACAATTCCTTTATCCTCTCCCATTAATTCTATCATACAGTCTGTAAACATGATTTCTGCTGAGATCATATGTTGAGCAAGTTTATCTTTCTCTTCTGTCACAATCGGATTATCACAATCTGCCTCCTGCAGCTCTTGTTTACCAAGTACTATGTTGGACTTTTGCATGTATATGTATCCAGCTTGCAGTACCACTGTTCCACATAAAGGGGCCACTGTGGTACTTGGACTGCTCTTCGATCTGCCAGAGCTAAGTCCATTACTCCAGGATGCTTAGCACCTGTCCCTAGCCTATAAAAACCTGCCTGCCCCAGCAGCATTTGCCAGTTCATCTGTTGCTTTTACTGCTGCTGGTTTTCCTGTTTTTGAGTCCTATTTCATTTCCTGGGTTTGACCTCTGTTTGGCTTCTCATTTTGCACCTCATCTTAAAACCCAGACCCGACTTTGTTGTGATTTATCTTTTGTCTTCTCCCTGGTATTGTGGTGGACCATGTGGCTTTGAACCCTGGCTTGCTTGACCTTCCTGCTTTACGGTGTCTGCATTCCATTGCACCCTGTGTGTCATCTTCACAGTTTAGTGGTAATGCTGCTCAGACCATTGCATCCTGTCTCCAGCATCTCCTGTGCATCGGTCTGCATACTATTACACCCTGAGTGTCCTCTACACTATCTAGTGATAACACCTCCGCAGACCACTACACTTTCCTGGCTTGCTGATCATCCTGTGCCTTGTGACTCTCAAATTACCTGGAGTCCTGCTACCTGTGACTCATCCAGTTGCCGCGTGACTCCAGAGTCCAAGTAACCTGCAGTCCTGACACCCATGACTAACCCGGTGCCTCGTGCCTCCCAAGTAACCTGCAGTTCTGATACCTGTGACTCCTCCGGTGCCTTGTGCCTCCAGAGTAAACCAAGTATCCTGACACATGTGGTTTCTCTGGCTTCTCAGCACTGTGTCTTAATCTCTGGCTTTCTGAGTAATCCTTGCTATATCTGCCATACTCTGCTGACTTAAATTTGATGCCTTACCATTTATTGCATCCCTTACCTGTGTAACCCATGTTAAATAAAAACCACTTGCACTCAGTGGTTTTTATATTAGCTATCTTGACACAGGTACAGCTGTACATCATTTGCACCAGAGAGTACACATGCGGAATCCTGCATTACTTCATTGGATAAAATATTTTCAGATACAACAGAGGTGGATTACTGCCCCTTTCTGCAATTCTGTTCTGACTCAGACACAGACTCAGGTGCCAATAACACTGGCAGATTATCAGAAGGTGCTACTACATGGTACTGGTACTTACATGGTAGCTCTTTTTAGGATTTCTGCTAAACCTTTCTGAGTAGTCAGAGATGCAACATCCTCACCAAACAGTTCTTCTCCAGCCTCCCCCAAGATTGTAGCTTGGGCAGCAGTGTATAATCCACTGGGATGAACCTCCCCCTGATTACCAAACTCAGCAGCCCCTTTTTTATGATGTGACAAAAGATATTGTAATTGCCATTTTTGAGTATTCATTCGATAACTGCCACATTTAAGTGTCAATAAGTCCTTTTCACCATAACTCATCCTCTGCTTCTTCAAAACTCTGTTGGAGGCATTAAATTTGTTTCCAAAGTGGTATGTGGGGATCTAAAGTGAGCATCCATTTCCTATAGAAACTAAAGGAATTGATGGGATTCTCCTGATCCTTTAAAAAACGTTGAAGGATATCCCTATGGTGTGCAGTACAGGTACGGTACACTCCGGATCTGGTATTCCACTATCAACTTTTCCATTGCCTCTAGTTGATCTGTAGAATCTGCTAATTGGACAGATTCTATTAGTATATTTACAAGGGATTCATCAGGCATGTCTCTGTGCTGTAACAGTCCATTTTTGTTTTTGCTTCTATCGGCAGAAGTCACTATCTGTTCTCATGGGTATAATGTGTCTGAGAAATTCTGCCTTGACTGGAGCCAGCCATATGAACTGCTAAATAACCTGCCAGGGTACTCTCTGCCCATTGTGTTAAAGGTTGTACATCTTTATTATGACTTGAATCCTTGTCCCTCCATAGTGATTGATATGCCACTACTGTTCAATTGTCAGAATGGATTCTGATGTACAGGGCCCAATCAAGGGTACCAGCCGCCCTAGGCTACTACCGCCGCAGCGCCCCCCCCCTCCCCCCCCAATATAAGCGTATAGGAATTCTCCTGAATATGTATATTCAGGAGAATTCGCCAGCATTCAAATTTAGACAGCACATTCTCTCTTACCTGTTCTTGCTCTTCTCTGTTCCCTGTTCTTGCAGCTTTGTTGTCTTATAGCTGGCTTCTGGAAAGTCTGGGTCCTGTTTTGAAAATATGCAGCAATTGTATTATAATGCTAAATGTCAACAAATCCTGAATGATTAGGCTCCAAAACACAACAGTCCATTGTGGCCAGATAAAACTACCCCATAGCACAGGCATATGTAGGCAATAAAACATATGAAAATTGTTGTCAAAGAGCTATAAGCAAATATAAACCTCTAACAGCCCCACCTGACTAATATTTAGCATTCTAATGACCCTAGAACCACAGAGACCATCCTCATAATCGCCACATAATACAAAGATTATGCGCCCCCCAAAACAGCTCTAGTTTTTTAAATAGTCCTCTTAACCATTTCATCAGCCCCGATCAGCCTCTTCACCTGCCCCTTAGCATTGTTATCTGCCCCATTAGCCTCTTCACCTGCTCCCTTAGCATTGTTATCTGCCCCATTAGCCTCTTCACCTGCCCCCTTAGCATTGTTATCTGCCCACATTAGCCTCTTCACCTGCCCCCTTAGCATTGTTATCTGCCCCATTAGCCTCTTCACCTGCCCCCTTAGCATTGATATCTGCCCCATTAGCCTCTTCACCTGCCCCCTTAGAATTGTTACCAGCCCCATTAGCCTCTTCACCTGCTCCCTTAGCATTGTTATCTGCCCCCATTAGCCTCTTCACCTGCCCCCTTAGCATTGTTATCTGCCCCCATTAGCCTCTTCACCTGCCCCCTTAGCATTGTCATTTGCCCCCATTAGCCTCTTCACCTGCCCCCTTAGCATTGTTATCTGCCCCATTAGCCTCTTCACCTGCCCCCTTAGCATTGTTATCTGCCCCATTAGCCTCTTCACCTGCTCCCTTAGCATTGTTATCTGCCCCCATTAGCCTCTTCACCTGCCCCCTTAGCATTGTTATCTGCCCCCATTAGCCTCTTCACCTGCCCCCTTAGCATTGTCATTTGCCCCCATTAGCCTCTTCACCTGCCCCCTTAGCATTGTTATCTGCCCCATTAGCCTCTTCACCTGCCCCCTTAGCATTGTTATCTGCCCCATTAGCCTCTTCACCTGCTCCCTTAGAATTGTTACCAGCCCCATTAGCCTCTTCACCTGCTCCCTTAGCATTGTTATCTGCCCCATTAGCCTCTTCACCCGCCCCCTTAGCATTGTCATTTGCCCCCATTAGCCTCTTCATCTGCCCCCTTAGCATTGTTATCTGCCCCATTAGCCTCTTCACCTGCCCCCTTAGCATTGTTACCAGCCCCATTAGCCTCTTCACCTGCTCCCTTAGCATTGTTATCTGCCCCATTAGCCTCTTCACCTGCTCCCTTAGCATTGTTATCTGCCCCCATTAGCCTCTTCACCTCTTCACAAATAAACTGTGTGTCGCCGCGCAGCGGTGGCACCAAAAAGGGCGTGATCACATTGTGCTGGGGTGTAGTCAACATGGGGCATGGATACATATATTGTAATAAAACATTACATTTATCATGCCCTCACAGCCACATTGACACCCCCAGCCCACTGTAGTTGTGCTTCTGGTGCTGCTGACACCCATCAAGGTGGGAACTTCCTGTAGAGTGAGCAGAGAAGCTCTTTGTCTCACAAGATTACCAAATCTTGTGATACATAGAGCTCTTCAGCTTGCTCTGCAGGCTGTGTCCCTTCCCCTAACCAGAGCTGGATTAAGGCTTGGGGGGCCACTGTATTTAAGACAGCAGGGCCCCTATTATTATTATTATTATTATTATTAATATTTATTTATAAGGCGCCACAAGGCATCCGCAGCGCCGTACAGAGACAAACAAAATCACAATACAATGGGAGACAGCACAGTACAGTAAACACAGCAACTCAGTACGCTCAATGCACAGCTAGAGAGGGCGGGGAAGGGGGAGGGAGGATCCACAAACGACGGGGCCCAAGAAGGAGGGCGCGGAAGACAGGGAGACCCCCAGGGGGGAGGAGGGAGCGAGAGTGGACGTGGGGTGGAGGACCCTCGAGGAGGAGGGCTAAGTAGCTGGAGAGCAGAGTTAGAAGTGGTGGAAACAGGAGGAGAGATGGCCCTGCTTAGAGGAGCGTACAATCTATTATGTAACATGGTTATCATTTTCGACAAATACACAGGCAATACTGTGTGCACTACTGTTAGTTGCACACAGCTCTGCCTGCACAAGCAGTACGTGGTGAAGTAGGACATACCTCCCAACTGTCCTTTTAGTCGGACCAAATCCTGACTAAGCGAGACAGCCACCCAAATTCAGGGCTGTCCCATCAGATTCAGGACAGTTGGCAGGCTGTCCTGCTCTCTCCTACCTGTCTTGGTCACTTTCATCACTTGTAGCAGCTGGTTTCTTTAGCTCAGTTCCTTCTTGTCTTGATCCTGTGATGTTGGATCCCTATTTTGAAAAAATGGGTACATGAGATTTAGAAAACTCCAACCAGCCCTGGTGTTAAATCAATAGCACTCACGCTTTATAATTAGGCCTCCCCCCATTCCCAACCATAATATTCACATTTAATAAGTAGACCTATTTCCCTCCAACCAGCCCCAACATTAAATTGACAGTATACCCATTTAATCAAAACTTATTTCCCTCCCTCCAAACAGTCCCAGCAATAAATAGCATTTACATTTAATAAATATAACCATTTTCCACAACCATTCCCGGCAATGAATAATTCATATTCACATTTAATAAATAACCCTCCTCCCCAAAATCAGTACCATGTTCAATTAATAGCCCCAAACCACCCCAGCATTAAATTAAATATTCTGTCACCTCACCTTAAATAATTAGCCCCCACCTACACTCCACCATTAAATAGCCCACCTTCCACACTATATTAAGATCCTCCTTTCCCTCACACGCCTAATTAAAATACTGCAGCCACACACACTTTATTAACATACTTTCACTCCCCCCCCAGCAGCCATGTTCACTCACTCAGCCCCCCCCAACAGGCAGCCATCTTCACTCACTCAGCCCCCCCCCCACAGCAGCCATCTTCACTCACTCAGCCCCCCCCCCACACAGCAACCATGTCCACTCACTCAGCCCCCCCAGCAGCCATGTTCACTCACTGAGCCCCCCCAGCAGCCATGTTCACTCACTAAGCCCCCCCCAGCAGCCATGTTCACTCACAAATGTCTTGCTATTGCCTTGATGAAGTAAAATAACTCTGCATCCATTTTATTTGAAATGTAGAGCACACATTTTTACGATAGCTGATGTTTCATTAAATTGTTTGATGCAAAGTGGATTTCCACATTAAAATGTGAACTCATTGGACTGTATATCTAAGCAAAATTTACTAAACATCTTGTTTGATACTTTTGTCTTCTCTTGCGTGTTTTTATTTATTTATTTTTTTGCCATGCAATACAATACAAAGTTGATCTCTGGATAGGTTTGTGCCCATTGCAGAGAGCCCGGAGGTTGGAGGTAACTAAAAGAAGCTACACCCCCCCCCCATACACATGTACACTTATTCCCCACGGTGAAGTCTTCTTTACTTATTCCTCCCCCTCCAGTACCTGTCCCTATCCCCCGAACGGACACTAACAATAAAGACAATCAAAAACACTCACCTCATCAGCCTGCAGGAATTCACTCTGCGCTGCACTCAACACATTGCGAGCGCTCCTACGCGGCCGCGCATGACGTCATGACGGCACGTAGCGCGGCCACGCGAAATTTAAAGCGCCGGGACCCAAGAGTGCTAAGAGCCGGACCGGCCCACAGAGCCATCGGCCCTTCTGGCAAATGCCAGAAGAGCCCGATCGCCAGTCCGGCCCTGCTGGGTGCACACTGTGTACCCCTGGTTGTTGATTGGTCCTTCTATGTATATAAGGCAGGGAGGTGTTGAAGTCGTATAATTGGATGAACGAAAGTATATTAGTAAATATTGTTTTGTTTGTCGATTGCACTCAGTATGCCACACTACACGTGGCATACTGCGATCGCACGGTAAAATACGCACGTACACACTCGCATTACAGCATTTAGTTATTTATATAATTCATATTCATATTGGTTCCTTTATACAGTAATTTATGAGCAGATAGTATTTAGTTTATTATTAGTTTATATATTATGATTATATGTACACTTCAGTGTTATTTAAGGTTCAGGTTATAGGAAATGTGTCATGTCTGATATCATTTTATTCCCCTATTCATCAGCAGCTGTCCGGTTCGATTGCCAAAGAGATCGCATATTGCATACTCTAGTTATTGATGTTAGGCAATAAATGGTCAGATTGATATCAAACTGTAAAATGCTAATGGACTAGTTGTAAATGGTTTCTGGGCTGGAGAATCATCTGGAATGTTGACCTCAGCCTTTGAGGGGGTTGTTTGAACTAGCCTATGACCTGTTTACCCTGGACCCACCTGAAGTCTGGACCTATAGAAGCAAGCCACGTCATCTGCATTGTTCTCTCTGTAACACTAAATGTATATATAATTATAGCTGCGCTCTCAGTAGAGTCAGTCTTCTCTGACCACAGTATTCAAGGGTGAACTATTGTCCACTGGTACCCGTGGTATCGCAGCGAAGCGCATGCAAAGCGCAGCGGCTTGTATGTATCTTTTGGTATTGGCTGTACTGCACTGTATTATATAATGATCATGTATTGAACTATTAACTTTTTACATCTGCTAAAATAAATCACTTTGTGCGTTGGAAACACAATACAATCGCTTGGGCAATGCTTATTTGAAAACGATAGAATTACTTTAATAGAGGGCTTAGACTCCCTGCTGGTTATAGTGTCTATGTGTCTGCACTACATACTGACCTGCTCTGTTCTGTCCTGTGGAGACTCTACTTTAGACATGATACCTGTTGTGACCCTTGGCTTTGTTTCTGACCCTGCTTGTAAGCTGATTGCCCCTGACCTTGCCTGTTTGCTGGATTACCCCTGCTTGCTGTCAGCCCTGACCTTTTGGGCCGTCTCTTACTTTGCTGCACACTACACACCCCTGACCTCAGCCTGTCTTATGACTACCGCTACCATCCGGACTCCCTTGTCCTACCTTTCTGCTATGGTTTTGTTCATAAACGTTTACTACATTAGAGTTAAGACCTGGGGACATCAAAGTACCTGTGAGCCCGTCAAGCTCTACGGGAAAGGCGGCTTCTATAGGTCGAAGGCCTCTACCGCTAGTTCATGACAAGAGCCATTAGCATAACATTCTAACCGGCCAAACGTTTTGGAGGAACTCGCCTGATGGATGAAACCGGAACTAATCCAATCCCAGCCCAGGTACTGACTAGTCAAATTCTGGCCCAGATGGTGCAGAGATTGTCACACCGTTTATCTGCACAAGAAGAGGCCTCCAGAGCTTCAAGGCCAGCCTGGAACCAGAGGTTGAGTGCAAATTAAATTTCCTGACCAATTCTCTGGGGACAGAACCATGTTCTACAATTTCAAGTAGAGCTGCAAACTATATTTTTGCATGCAGCCCTGGTCCTCCGGCTCTGAGCAATGGAGTGTGGGAATAGTAATTTTACTTCTCCAGGGAGACCCTCAAACCTGGACCTTCGGCTTGACTCCTGATAGTCCCACATTGCGGTCAGTGTATGTATTAGGTCTCCTGTATGACACCCTGTATCTGGTGGTTTTTGCTGAGTCCCAACTGAGATTGTTGAAGAAAGGTTGAAACTCCGCCGATTAATACTTTGCCGAGTTCCACCGGTGGTCGTCTGACAGCGAGTGGAATGACCCAGCATTACACAATCAGTTTAGTTTGGGGTTATCCGATCAAATTAAGGATTCTCTGGATCAATACCCTTCAAACACTTCTCTGGAAGGACGTATGCTACTTGCTATCAAAATTGATAGATGCATCATAGAGAAAAGAACTGAGAAGGAAACACCTTACTCTGGTACAACTTTTTCCTCAGCTCCTTCTACTATGGAAACTGCGGAGCCCATACAGCTAGAGGCTTATCATCTCCCACTGGAGGGAAAAAACAAGGAGACTTACCATGGGTTTTTGTTTACAGTGGCAACAAGGGCCACCTTCTCCATTGCTGTCCTAACAAGCCGGGTAAAGGGCAGACCTAGAGAACAAGAAAGAGGTTTGTGTTGGTCTGCAGATCATAACTTCTAAAAATGCTTTTTTGGTTCCAGCTCCGTTTTCCTTGGGTGCACACTCTATTTCCGTCTCTGCCTTCTTGGACAGTGGTGCCGTTAGGAACTTTCTGGACGTCGAATTTGCCAGTTCCCTAGGAATTACTCCTATGAAGATTGATCCTGTTATTACAGTATGTGGACATAATGGTGGCCCTTTACCTGGTGGCAAGATTTGTTCCCAAACACCTCTTTTTCAGCTCACTGTGAAGGCCCTGCATACTGAGACTTTGCCCTTCTACCTTAACAATTGTCCCTCTGTTTCATTAATCCTGGGGCACCCCTGGCTCCAACTGCATAATCCAGTTATCGATTGGAACAAATGAGAGATTGTTCAGTGGGGTTCTTCTTGTACCTCATATTGTTTGTCTCTGCCCGTCCTGCTGATCCAGTCTCTGCTGAACCAGTTACCTTTGCCATATCATGACTTCCTGGATGTGTTTTCCAAAAAAACAGCTGCCACGTTACCAACTTATCGCAATTATGATTGCTCAATAGATTTCGTTCCTGGCTCCAAACTACCCAAGGAAAGGTTGTACTCGTTTTCTGTATCTGAAACCCAGTGCAATGGATGATTATGTAAAGGAAAATCTCCAAAAGGGTTTTATCAGGCCCTCTAAGTCCCCACTAGGAGACAAACTTTTCTTTGTGTCTAAGAAGGACGGAATATTACGACCCTGCATAGTGAATTAAATAAGATCACTATTAAGAACACATATATTTCAGCAAAATTGACCGACGAGGGGTATACAACCTTGTATGCATCAGAGATTGTGACGAATGGAAGACAGCCTGTAACACCCAGTAGGGCCATTATGAGTATCTAGGAATGCTATTTGGCCTATGTAATGCTCCTGCGGTTTTCCAGGACCTAATCTATGATGTACTCTGTGAATTCCTGGGTCATTTTGTTGTGGTATACCTGGACGATATCCTAATCTATTCACAGTCCCTTGAGCAGCACCATCTTCATGTCAAGCAAGTCCTACTTAATCTTCGAAGACACCAACTTTTCGCTAAGATAAAAAAAATGTAAATTTGAAGTCCGGAAGGTGTGTTTTATTGGATATGTGAATTCCTCCGCTGGGTTCTCCATGGACCCTAGTAAGGTTCAGGCTATATTGAATTGGGTGCGGCCAATCAATCTAAAGGCCATCCAAAAATTCTTGCACTTTACAAACTATTATCAGAGATTCATTCATAAATTCTCGAACTTGGTGGCACCAATAACTGCCTTTACCCGCAAGGGGGTGGATATTCTCAAAGCTGTGAAAGCCACATTCATTTCCACTACTATTCTGAAACACCCTAATTCAGATATATCTTTCGTGGTGGAGGTAGATGCTTCTGATATTGGCGTGGATGCAATATTGTCTCAGAAGGTCATTCGTGACCACAAGTTGCATCAATGTGCCTATTTCTCTGAGAAATTCTCTTCTACCAAGGCTAACTACAACATGGGCATCCATGAAATCCTGGCTATGAAATGGGCATTCGACGAATGGCGACACTGATTAGAAGGGGCAGTGCATACTGTTTCTTATATTACGGACCATAAGAATTTGCTATTCATTGAATCTGCTAAACATCTGAATTCCAGGCAGGCTCGCTGGGAATTGTTTTTCACCCCCTACAGGTTCATAATTTCCTATAGACCTGGTTCTAAAGTTTTGTCTCCTGCCATTCTCCACCTGCTGAACCTCTTCCCGTCATCCCACCTACTTCAATTCATGCCGGATTAACCCAAGACCTTGGGTCAAAAATTCAACGATTTCAATATTTGTCACCTCCAGAGACCCCTAAAGGCTGGTTGTTTGTGCCAGTCCATCTCAGAAAGGCGGTATTGTCCGAAGCCCATGAAAGTAAAATCCGGGCATTTCAAAAACTATTGAAATCCAACCTCGCACTGTCTGATGGCCTTCCTTGTCCTCCGATGTCAAAGATTTTGTTCTCTCCTGTGAGGTTTGTGCCAGAAACAAATCAGCAAGAAGTCATCCTCTGGGTCAACTTATGCCTTTGCCTAGTCCAACTAAGCCTTGGTCACATCTCTCAATGGACTTTATAGTAGATATGTTCACTGACCCCCGTGTTCTGGTTTTGGTTTTGGATCTGGATTAACTTTGTGTTTTGGTTTTGGTTTTGGATTCCAATTTTTTTTTCTAAAATCCCTATTTTTTTTGCTAAAATCACATATTTTAGCTTTTTTTCCCCCCTACATTATTATTAGCCTCAATAACACTAATTTCAAGTCATTTGCAGTCAATTTTGACCTGCTCAAAGGTCACAATATTATTTTCACACACTTTCAAACAAAGACTGCAAAGACCTGGCTGGATGCTAAGAGACAGAGCAATGACTCAAACACACGGCAGTTCCTAGCACATCTAGGAAACATTACCACACAGCAGTGTCAGTAAAGAAAAATGGTGCAATTAGCAATGGAGCAATAGAGCTCTCCTCTTTGTGTTTTACCTATATAACACAGTAAAATGTGACTGCAGATTTAGAAGACCAAGCCTGCCAGACCTATTATTTCTATTTCAGCAATGACAATTAGCAATGGAGCAATGGAGCTCTCGTGAATGTCACTGGAGACTTTGAAGAAAACTGCTATCCCTCCTCTTTCTATTCTACCTAGGACGGTGCCAAACTGCAGTACAGACTGCCAAGAACTATGCTACCCCTTCTTTGTCCCTCTGTGAAATGGCGCTGGATCATCGTGGAGGGCAGTACTTATAGAATCGAAAGCACGCGAGATCCGACGACGTAACAATGACGTTTTTCCTCGTTTTCAATTCTGAGGCCACGCAAAAGTATTCAGATCTGCTAAGTTCGGGTGTGTTAGGTTTTCGGGGAACCGAGCCTGAGCATTTCTACTTTATAGTAGATCTGCCTTGGTCATCTGGACACAGCACCATCTGGGTGGTAATGGATAGGTTTAGCAAAATGGCTCATTTCGCCCCCCTGGCTGCACTGCCAAATACTCAAACCTTTACTTCACTATTTATCCACCATATCTTTTGCATCCATGGCCTGCCTGTAGACCTTGTCTCCAATCATGACTCACAATCTATCGCTCAGTTTTGGAGATCTTTCTGCACACTCCTTGGCATCAACATCAGCTTATCATCTGCATACCATCCCCAGTCTAACAGGGAAACAGAAAGAGTTAACCAATCCTTGGTACAATATCTTCGGTTATACATCTCCAAATTTCATGACAATTGAGCTTCCTTACTCCCATGGGCCAAATTTGCTTAAAAAAAATTTCTTGCCATTCCTCCACCTGCATGTCTCCATTCTTTTGTAATTTTGGCTTCCATTTCAGGCCCTGACTGCCAAACAGAGAAGTGTGATTTATCACTTCACAGAACACGTTTCCACTACTCCACAGTCCAGTGTCGTTCTGCTTTATACCACTCCATCCAACACTTGGCATTGGTCTTGGTGAAGTGAGGATTACATGCAGTTGCTCAGCCATGGAAACCCATTCCATTAAGCTCTCACCGCACATTAATGCCAGTGGAAGTTAGGAACTCTTCAGCTATGGAATCAGCAGAACGTTGGCAACTTTTACGCACCATGCGCCTTAGTAGTCATTGACCCCGCTCTGCGATTTTACATGGTTTTACGCTTCCTGGCTGAGTTTATGTTGTTACTAAACACTTCCACTTTCTAATAATATTACCTACAGTTGACTGTGGAATTTCCAATAAGGATGAAATTTCACAAACTGATTTATTGCAAAGGTGACATCCTATCACAGTACCATGCTTGAAATCAATGAGCTATTCAGAGCGGCCCATTTTGTATCACAAATGTTTGCAAATGGAGACTGAATAGCTAGGTGCTTGATTTTATACACCTCTGGCAAGGGGTCTGATTGAAACACTTCAATTCAATAATTAACAGGTGTGGTCAAATAGTTTTGGTCATATAGTGTATATTGCTACAATTCTTATTGTTGCTCAGTATCTTTAATTTACCAAGTAATATTTGAACACTTTTACTTGAATGTGTGTTTATTTATTATAGATTACTACTACATTATTAGATTTATAAAATTATCCATATATATGCTGTCAATAACTGCACTGTGCCTTTTATTTTTAAAAAGTAACTGTGTCTATGTTCAAACTAGAGGTCAAGAACTCAAGTTCTTTTGTCCTTTAATTTACATTGGAATCCAGCTGTAAAATTTAGAATCTTGGTCTAATGTGCCCCCTTGGCAACAGGCCACATGAACCCATTCTTTTGTGCATTTTGTCCAGAATGCACCTTTTCTATTGTGATTAGTGGTTTGGGGATTTTGTTAGTGTTTTCCAGTCTTATATTATTCTTTAAAGTGTCACCCTTGGCTGTGATTTTTCAATAGAAAAGCATTGATTTTTTTATTTTATTCCCTGTTACTACACATCCTGACACTTTAGAAGGATATGACTCTTTGATATGGACTTTGTTGCACAATATTTAATTTGTGGTCATGGTATACTTTGTAATGATGAGCAACATAAGCGTAAGCCATTTGTATGCATTCTTTCAATAAATAACTGACCTTTTGCTCATCTGACATCAGACTCACTTAACATTCAAGTTTAAACTGTTCTGCAGAATTGTTAAAATTTCGATAGAAAATACAAACATATAGCACATAATCCATAGTTAAAAATTCTCTTTGACTAAACCCAGCCCTGGTGATGATAAAGCCTTATCATTGTTCTCTGCAGAGCGCTTTATAAATAACATTCCAGGACTTGCGTGAAAATAACAAATGTGTGGAATTGGAACAAGATGATGCAGTGCCTCAACAGGGAAATAATAGCAGGCAGTGTAGAAAGTAAGAGCCGGACTGAAAATGTGCCACGTCACGTGGTATTTGCAGAGTCACAGATGCTATGAGCACAGTGTGGCACAGAACAAGTTAAAAAAAAGGATTTTTTTAGATTGTATGATCAAAATTTTAAGTTATTTCGATTTTTGGTATGAACTGAGGATGTTAACTAAATGGGTACATCGCTAGAAATGTCACAGATATATCAACTGAATAATACAAATATTTAAAACATCTCTGTTTAAAGTGGACATATCTACTCTACATCTACCCTACATAAACATAGTGGAGGCAACTTCTATAGAGCCTAGCAATCCACTAGGAAATATTAACATCACTGCAGCATGAGGCCGAAGTTCCTTGAGAAATTATTGGCTAGATTCTCATAAACATTGGTTCAGCATACAAAATAGGTGCCTTCACTGTGTGTGTGATGATTATTTCTAACTCTTTACAAGGTTATAATATAGCTATAGACTCCATACATATATTCATGATTTTCATTTAAAGCTGTACTGTTCAACACACATACCTTTCTATTTATACCACATGCAAGTAGATACTTACATTAGTCAGTAGTAGAAAAACAGACCTTTGCTTTAAGAGATTTTAAATACTATGTCCCCAACAAACACTTCCAGAATAGCTGTTGCTTTTGTACTCATCTTTCCGAACACTTTGAGGCAAAAAATATTTTAAAATTATAGGTCTTTCTGTGCTAAAATGCTATATGGTTATATACTAGGACATTTACTATTTACAATCCTTTATTTATATAGCGCAACCATACTACTGAGCGCAGTACAGAGAATATTGGATCAGTCACATGAGAACTAAATTTATATACACCAATAAGTCACTGATCAAGTGCAGTATAATTTGATAGTCCCTATATGTGCCAGTATGCCCTTAATTACTGGGCAGCGTCCTCTCACAAAAAGATTATTCACCGTAAAATGAAATGTAAGTAGGTACCGCCTATGAGCATCACATAATATAGCAGTATTTTATACCCAAACACACTCACATCACCACCACACTGAAAGCTGTTGTCTCAGTATGCTCCTTGTGACTTTCACAAAGTTCAACACTGTGGTTGTTATGTTATTGCACATATTTAAACACATTTCAGAATTAACAGGACTCCCTTGTTTATGTGGAAAGTGGGTTATTTGACTGTTAGTCTTGTTTGGCTGTTGCTAGTCTGTTGGGTTGTCCCAAGTGGCCAAGTGAGGGAAAAACTTTGGGTTCCAGTCATGGAGGTAAACAAAGTAAAAATTGTTAAAAAAAAGTGATAGTTTATATATGAGAGATAAATTACAATCTTACGACTATTTAGTGAAGTTAATTGTACATCTGAAGAGATGGTGAGCTGTGGTAGAAAGGACTGGTAAATGAGTATCAATGTAGAATATGTCTAAATGTGAGAATGAGCACGTGAATCTTGTAATAAAGTGGAAAGTATCACTAAGAGGTGTGGAGCATATGTACAGGATGTGAGGTTAATAACCTATATGATAACAATGGGTAGGAGAGTATTACCTATCCTGCCAATTATCTTATTTATCTCAGACTGTTCTTCTGGTTCTCTGCACTAATCTTGAACTCCTCGGGCTCTATGTCTTATACCTGGGGAAGTTACATTGGGAAGTCAAGTATACAAGTATAGGTTAGACTGCCTGTCTATGGAACTGCCAGACTTGAATACCATGGTAACTAAGTCCCGGGATTGTGGTGTATACATATTTACATATGTAAATACCTTTTTTTGTATTTCAATTTGTACTTCAATTTCACCCTTCATAAGTTAAAGTTCTACCAAAGTATGTGTATATATATATATATATATATATATATATATATATATATATATATATATACACACACACACGCACACAGACATTTTAAATGGGCATTGGTTCTTTGACAGCCCTCTTTATTAAAATAGATCTCTGTTTAAATTCCCTTGCTGTGGTTTCCTTTCCCAGAGCATTAAAAAGATATATCTGGTGTTGTAAATGTCACAATGAGAGTGTCAGTAAACTATCATAAAGAGATCAACAATGTGAAAGGTCAGTGACTAAGAAAGCATTTTTGTTTATTCAAAAGAAGCATTAATCCCTCATAAACAGAGTCAAGTACTCATTCACTATAGTATTTATAAGGTCACAATCAATGCCATCAAATTTAGAGCAGCACAAGATACCAACAGTTGGAAAGTAAACTCAAGCAACTAGAGACAGGCACAGTTCAGACATTTTCTTTTTTTATGTATAGTAGGTTTATAAGTGATATAATAAAATCTATTTAGTAATTATTATCAACAAATGCATACATAATTAACTATAACAAGTTACTTGTTACCCCCCGCTCTGACAACCTAAGGCTAGGTACACACTACATTTCCTACCACTGTGTTATCTACAATGATTGTACCAATGACTGAAGTTCTGATCTGTTGGATGATTTCTGTGTACACATTATACACATTTTAAACATTTTTTAACAGACTTAGCATCCGTGCAGCCATTTTTTTTCTGTCATAATCTTGTTTCAAAAGATTGTACACTGAACCGATATATGGCCTCCCAGCAGCAATATGCTCAATAAATTTAATTAAAGGGTTGAACCTCAGAGTAAAACAACTCCAACAAACAAGGATTCTGGAAAAGGGGGTACGTAATCTCCATTCATTCTATAGCACATTTGTGTACAGCTTAGGTTCGTTTGCAACTGCACATTTACTGCAATTTATTTTAATATGATGCCCACAATTGATCAACAGCTTGCTCATGGTCTATTGCTTGTCGCTATGGTAAGAACACTGTAAGCACAGGTCCGGAGGGAAAGAAGGAGAAAAATCATACCCGTTGGACCAAGAAGTGGTTCCAGAGGAGAAACTCCTTTTTATATATATATATGCCCCTGCTACAGGAGATACAGGACAACAACCCTGATGACTTCAGGAATTTCATGAAGATGAATGACCCCACATCCTAGGAACTGCTCCAGCTTGTCACCACACTTAGCCAAAAGGAGGACACCATTTAAGGAGACCCATATCTACAAAGCAGCAACTGGTTGCTACCCTCAGATTTTGCTCAGTGGAAGGACACTGGCTCATCTTAAATACAGAACAGCAATTTCACCTCAAGCTCTGGGCTTGATCATACCTGAGACCTGTGATGCTGTTGTACAAGTTCTGCATGAAAGATATATCAAGGTTGGTAAAATAAATAGCCTGTTTTTAAAAAATATTTGTTTTATTAAAATTGAAACTAAGCATATTAATTAACATATTAAAAACCACACAAACAAAATATACAATACAAAAAACTGTAGAGATGTATAAGCACTGCTTTTTTACCTATATGCTGTTGTGATATGGAACCCGTATCTGCTCATCAGAGATTGTCAGAGATAGGAAAGTTGGGAAAGCGAAATTAATATTTATGAGATTTTAAGGGGAAACATTTAGATCCACAGGGGTATGAGACCCATCTCTGGTGTGAAGATCAGATGGACAGAAGAAGGGAAAGCAGAACAAATATATTAACTTAATAGGGCACACAAAAAGCATATAAAAAATATTGAAATAAGCATTATTAAAAACCCCCCACAGGTGCACAGTTGTTCGTATTGAATATGTTCACTGTTTTCAAATGGTGATGGACACTCTGTGTACTGAAGCATACTTGTGCTTCCCATTGGTGTTGAAGTCCTGTAGGCAGGAAGGGCTGTTGCTTGTGGAGTGGTATCGGGCAAAAGGTATAAGATTGGGCTAGTCTGAAATGTCCTTGGTACTGTGTTTTTGGGGATTGGTGTTGTCCCTCATTGCTCTACCACAACAACAAATCCTTCTTCAAATAAAACAGCTGGCTGTGTAATTAAAAGAGAAGGTAGATTAGTTAGCATGACAGTGTATGCATGTATTGATTTAACATTATAACAATCTTTAATGCAATGGTAGAGGAATGGAAAGTTACTGCGCTAGATTTTGAAATACTTTGGAATTCGCCAGTTAGGCCAGTTAGACTGGTGGGGAAAATAACAGAGGAAGCTCAGCATGTTGTCACCACCGGACCAGATGATGCGCTACATTTGCGGGAAGAGAGTCAAAGTGATCCTGTAACTTTCCTGCAGCCTGCTATAAACCTGGGTACCGCAACCGAGATTCCAAGTCACACTCAGGATTGCCACTGGTTTCTCTATTCCAGTTTATTGATAATACCTTTTGATGTTAGTAAAAGGTGTTAGCCCACACTATGACTGGTTCCACTTAGTATGTGTGTTATTATTCCCCATAGCATGTCTCTGTTCACCTCCATACTGTGTTTGAATATCAGTTTTTAAATCGGTTATATATGAGATTGTGTTATGTTATCTACTATACTGTAGGTGAGGTATTTATGTTAGCCCAGGGGCTTCCTATTGTTTACTTATGCCAAATTCTATGTGTATTCTCTGTGCCAAATGGTTGTTTATTATCCGATTGACCCAATCATTGACTGAAAACACTGTAGTGTGTATCTCATCATCATCATCACCATTTATTTATATAGCGCCACTGATCCCGCAGCGCTGTACAAAGAACTCATTCACATCAGTCCCTGCCCCATTGGAGCTTACAGACTAAATTCCCTAACACACACACACACAGACAGAGATTAGGGTCAATTTTGATAGCAACCAATTAACCTACTAGTATGTTTATTTTGGAGTGTGGGAGGAAACCGAAGCACCTGGCGGAAACCCGCTCAAGCACGGGGAGAACATACAAACTCCACACAGATAAGGCCATGGGTGGGAATTGAACTCATGACCCCAGCGCTGTGAGACAGAAGTGCTAACCTCTTAGCCACCGTGCTGCTTAACACATGTGGGAAATGCACTACATGACATGGTGCGGTGCCATTTGTGCGCTATTTTTATGGCAGGGTATGTTGGGGGCAAATAGGTCTCTTTATTAATTCTGAATGCTATTAATTTAACGTTAGGGCTGGTATGGGGAAAAGGACTATTTATTAAATGTGAATGCTATTATTTTAATGTTATGCTAGTTTCAAGTATGGATGCCTAATTATAAGACATGGGTGCTATTGATCTAATGTCAGGGCTGGCATTGGGGGCTAAATGGTTCACTTATTGCTACACTTTTCACAGTACATGTACCTATCCTTTTTATCCAAACAGGGACCCATCATACCATTATCAAAACAAGCATTGAGCTAAAGACACCAGCAGCAACAGCTAGTGACTATCCCATTCAGTCAGGACTTTGCCCTGACTGCAAGGATAGTAGTGAGGTATGTCCCACTTCAAAGTGTACTGTACGTTAAGTGTGAGCTGCATGCACCTCTGTTAGATGCATGCAGGTCACCCCTTAATAAGCAGTACAGTGTAAAGAAGGACAAACCTCCCAACTATCCTTGTAATTGGGACATAACTGTCCCATAAGTCATAACTGAGCAAGACATTCACACAAAATTGGGGTTACCATACCAAAACCAGTACAGTTGGCTACCTTTGTCTGTGTATTTGAAGGTAATAAGAAAATAGTCACACCCATTACATGGACTTAGATGACATCGCGCAGAAACCCCCTCTAGAAATCCTGCAGATTCTTGGAACCCTAGCGATCCATTATTGCAGTAGGAGTGCTACCAATTGGTGAAACTAGACAGTTGCTTATGGTGCCAATGGTTACAAGGTACCTAATACATGTAATGAGTGACATGTCATTCATCTAGCATTTTATTTGTCCCCATGTGCAGCTGCTTTTTACATGTGCAGCTGCCAGCTGCTGGTCCTTCTTGTCCTCCTTCCTCTGTGTTACACAGGGACTCTGCTACTTGGCTATGATGGAACAGCCAAGTGTCACACTCCCATTCTGAGGAGCATAGGATGCTGCCTTCACTTCCCGCCTGCTATGGTAACAAGCAGCATGGGTTGGGGTTGGGGTGCCACTGCCAAATGTGTGTGTGTGCCGGTGGGGAGGGGGTTTTGCTACCTAAGGAGCCCACAGGGCTTGCAGCAGCCCTTAGTAGAGTGGTGCTATATTGAAGTATTACATATAACACAGCTTGGCTCCAAATTGGAGCATGGGTGATAGAGGATTTCGGTATAAAGAGAAAGGGATGGAGCGGCACAACCCACAGGATGGCGATGACTAATATTATTAATATTCATGTGCACTCTTTTTTACACCCAATTTCTCCTCTGGAAAGCCCCCCTGACAGAGAGCTGCACAAATTGTTTAAATGTTAGCAAGAAAAAATGTCACATGTTTGTTACTAAATAAAAGCCCTTTCACCTTGATAAAGAAAATTAATTAAAATCATAATTAGTAAATAAAATAAAAAATATTGCTAATGAAATGTATCCAAATTGGAAAATTGGCTAATTGAAAATTGGTAAAGAAGAATGGAAAGCTTCCAGTCATGAAGTGGTTAAACAAAACCTATGACTTTATAATCGCTCCTTTATCTAAAACTGTTCACCGGGTTCACACTCCAGAGGCTACCACACTGCCATAGCCTACCCTGTATTTATGAAGAAAACTGCAGCTGTTATTCAGCCTCCCAACCAATAAGTTTGCAACTATGTCCTTTTCTCACCCTGTAGCATGTTTGTATACTTTAGATTTCTCCCATCAAATGCTCCTTTATCCCTTTAATCCTCAGTACCCAAATCTTCCTCATGTCATTAAGTAGATTTTGTCCAGATTATTTTGACTAAAGCCTATTCTTTATAACTCTATTCAAAACAAAACAGGATCGTATATCCTGACTCCAAATAATGCCAAACAGGCTACAACATTTGTGTCTTTAGTTGCACACTATAAGTTTAATAAAGTAATGATATGTCCAGCCCTTATGTCATGCACTTGTCTGGTTTTCGCATTAACAAAAGTTGATAGCTCTATTTTGACCTATAATTAACAATTAAACATCCATGGTTACAACATCCAAATTTCAACAGCTTTTAAAACTCTTTCTTTGGATGCACTTTAGTTTTAGATAATTTTATCAATATTTTCTGACTTTCACCATAGCAACTATTTGGGGGATAAAGTCAAAATGTCCACAAATTATCCTTCAGTGATTTATTAGAGCAAGTAAATCAACTATTTGACATAATATACAGGAAAGGCGTTATACAACTGAATTGAATAATATGCATGAAATAACTGAAGTGGTTATACCCAAATAAGAAAGTACACTATATTTTATTTCACTCCTCTGGAGCAGCTTGCCATGTTGTCTGACTAAGCATATAGGGTTAATTTGACGGCTTTGCAGACTTGCTAAGTAGGAATACACTGTGCAAATGGACTGATTCACATGGCCAGAGCCAAGGATGTCTGATTAATTTAAATGCCTGCAGAATAAGCTTTTAGACCTGTATGAGATCCCATTGGTACAAAACATTATACTTACCAACTTTTGAAATATCATTTCAGGGAGAAAATAAAAACCATTGTGGTGCCCAGCTCAGCCCAATGGGCATGCCAAGCTCAACCCAATGGGCATGCCCAGCTCAGCCCAATGGCAGTGCCCAGTAGAACCTGTAGTACTTTGATCAGCATGGAATCAAATTGTTTTTGTGTATGGGTGACAAGGTAATCACTTGCACATTTCCAAAGAGAAAGAATTTTAATATGAAAATAAACATGTTTAAATAAAAATTAATTAAAAGAAATAATACAAACTTTATCAACAAAATTATATATATATAAATAATCAACAATATTTTATTCACTTTATAATAAATAAATTAAATTATGGCTTGAACAAAATAACCTTAGAATTACTTAAGTTAATAAAACTTTATAACATAGCATTGTGCGCAACAGATCTTTTTCTATGATATATCAAAAAATTACACATTCTAAAAAAATAACTAAGCTTCACTATGTAAACTATATCAAAGCAAACAATTTTGCAGCCTCATAAAACTTCACAAGAATAAACATGAAACTCAAGCAAAAACACACAAAACCACTGATTTTCTCAGTTCACTTGATTTCCTCAATTGATAAGCAGCAGACTTTGCTTTACACAAAAGCTCCATGGAGGGTTTGAACTGGTGACAGTTAATGTCTGCAAAACAAATTATTTTTGCATTGCAAGAGAGTTTTAAAGTTCCCTCTGTAGACAATTGTCCCCTGAACTCAGTCTTCATTTTGCGGACCATGCTGAATATGTGTTCAATTTCAGCGTTGCTGTGAGGGAGGACTAGGAGTGATTTTGCCATATTTGATAATAAAGGAAACTTTGCGTTCTCTGTTGCTGGATGTGTGACCATACTTAGTTCATGCCAAATACAGTCCACTCTTTCCACACCATCCTCTGTGCATTGTTTTAAAGAGGACTCAGGCAAGTCACAAGCACAGTATTCAGAAAATTCTTCATGCAACTTTTGCATCATTGAAATTTCTACCACTTGTGGGAAACATTGTGTCCGTATTTCAATATCTTCGAATTCAGCTTCCATGCATTTTCTATAGTCAAAAATGTTTATTGCTTTGACTACATCGTCACTAAAGGGAAACTTATTTTTCATATATGTTAGATAGGGATGTGCAACGGCGACTTTTGGTGTCTCGTGTTTTGTGTTTTGGATTCGGATTTTCGCGATGTTTTGGGTTCGGATTTGTTTCGCAAAACACCTGCCGAAAGGTTTTGGTTCGGATTTAAGGTTTTGGATTCTGATTTTTTTTGAAAAAAGCATAAAGAGTTCAAAATCAAGTTTTTGGGCTTATTTTCACTCCTACGCTATTATTAACCTCAAAAACATTCAATAACAAGCATTTCCACTAATTTACAGTGTATTCTGAACACCTCACAATATAGTTATTAGTCCAAAACGTTGCAACGAGGTATCTTTCTGGACTGCGTAGTGGAGTGGTCCCCACAATATAATAAGAAAACCATCAACTGATCTTAATCGCACCAAAAAATGTACCTGGACTGCGTAGAGGAGAGGGTCACCACAATATAATTTAAAAACACTGAACTTGTATGATTCGCACCAATAAATGTATCTGGACTGCGTAGAGGAGTGGGTCACCAAAATATAATAAGAAAACCAACAACTGGTCTTAATCGCACCAAAAAATGTACCTGGACTGCGTAGAGGAGTGGGTCACCACAATATAATAAGAAAACCATCAACTGGTCTTAATCGCACCAAAAAATGTACCTGGACTGCGTAGAGGAGTGGGTCACCAAAATATAATTTAAAAACCCTGAACTTGTATGATTCGCACCAATAAATGTAGTTGGACTGCGTAGAGGAGTGGGTCACCACAATATAATTTAAAAACCCTGAACTTGTATGATTCGCACCAATAAATGTATCTGGACTGCGTAGAGGAGTGGGTCACCAAAATATAATAAGAAAACCAACAACTGGTCTTAATCGCACCAAAAAATGTACCTGGACTGCGTAGAGGAGTGGGTCACCACAAAATAATTTAAAAACCCTGAACTTCTATGAATCGCACAAATAAATGTATCTGGACTGCGTAGAGGAGTGGTCACCACAATATAATTAATAAAAAACCCTCCACGGGTCTGAATTTCCCCAAAAAAAATTCTGGACTGTGTAGTGGGGTGGCCCCGGTACTAAATTTGATACCTGGCCCACAATACTTCCTCCAAGTTCCAAGTGTAGTGTTTATAACATATTAACACTACACTAATTCTAGCACGTCAAACCCTCTTGTTTTAAATAATGACAGGGCATTTAACTTTTGATTTAATTTTTGAATTTGTTGACATTTTCTTTTACTTTTTGAACATGGCAAATGACTGTTGAATGGTCACATAATGCAAAAAAAAATAGTTGCAAGATGGAATTGTCCTTGGGCCCTCCCACCCACCCTTATGTTGTTGAAATAGGACATGCACACTTTAACAAACCAATCATTTCAGCGACAGGGCCTACCAAACAACTGTGGCTGAAATGATTGGTTTGTTTGGGCCCCCACACCAAAATAACAATTCATCTCTCCCTGTACAAACTAAACAGGCTCTACTGAGGAAAGATGTCGTCCTCATCCTCAACCTCTGGTTCCTCTCCCCTTACAGTGTGTACTTCCTCCTCCTCACACATTATCAATTCGTCCCCGCTGGACTCCACAACCACAGGTCCCTCTGTACTATCTGGAGGGCAGTGCTGTACTTCATTGAGGAATTGATTATTCATTTTTATAAACATCATTTTTTCAATGTTGTGAGGAAGCAACCTCCTTCGCCACTCACTGACCAGGTTCCCCGCTGCACTAAAAACTCTTTCCGAGTACACACTGGAGGGGGGACAACTCAGGTAAAATAGAGCCAGTTTGTACAGGGGCTTCCAAATTGCCTTTTTTTCCTGCCAGTAACAATATGGACTGTCTGACATGTCTATTTGGATGGTGTCAGCAAAATAATCCTCCACCATTTTTTCAATTGTGACAGCATCCAATGCAGCGACAGTAGACATGTCTGCAATGGTTGGCAGGTCCTTCAGTCCGGATCAGATGTTATCAGCATCCCCGCCAGCCGCTCTTTTAGGAAAACTGAGCTTTTTCCTCGCAGCCATAGATGTGGAAGAAAATGAGGGTGGAGCTGTTGGCATGTCACGGTCCTCTTCAGAGGACAATCTCCTGACCAGAAGGTCTTTGCACCGCTGTAGACTTGTGTCCGCCAGACACAACATACGCTTTAAACCGAGGATCGAGCACGGTGGCCAAAATGTATTCCTCTGACTTTAAAAGAGTGACCACCCTCGGATCCTGGCAAAGCGTACGAAGGGCTTCATCCACAAGAGCTACATGCTTTGTTGGATCGCAATGCTTTACCAGCTCCTCCCTCACTTTCTCCAGCTGCTTCTGCAACAGCCTGATCAGGGGAATGACCTGACTCAAGCTGGCAGTGTCGGAACTGACTTCTCGTGTGGCAAGTTCAAACGGCTGGAGAACCTTGCACAACACGGAAATCAGTCTCCACTGCGCTTGACTCAGGCGCATCCCCACTCCTTTGCCTATGTCGTAGGTGGCTGTGTAGGCCTGAATGGCCTTTTGCTGCTCCTCCATCCTCTGCAGCATAAAGAGGGTGGAGTTCCAGCGCGTCACAACCTCTTGTTTGAGGTGATGGCAGGGCAGATTCATGCTTTTTTGATGTGCCTCTAGTCTGCGGTAGGCACTGGCTGAATGCCGAAAGTGTCCAGCAATTTTGCGCGCCACCGCAAGCATGTCCTGCACACCCCTGTCACTCTTGAGGTAATGCTGCACCACCAAATTAATGGTGTGTGCAAAACATGGGACGTGCTGGAAATTGCCCATATTTAATGCCCACACAATGTTACTGGCATTGTCTGACACCACAAATCCCCATGAGAGTCTAAGTGGGGTAAACCACTGGGAGATAATTTCCCTCAGTTTCTCTAATATGTTGTCAGCGTTGTGCCTCTTATTAAAGCCTGTAATACACAATGTTGCCTGCCTTTGCACGAGCAGCCATTTTGTAGATGCTGCTACTAATGCAGCTGTTGCTGTTGCTGCGGAAGGCGATGCATCTACCCAGTGGGCTGTCACATTCATATAGTCCTTCGTTTGCCCAGAACCACTTGTCCACATGTCCGTGGTTAAGTGGACAGTGGGTACAACCGCATTTTTCAGAGCACTGAGGACACTTGATCGTACTTCTCTGTACATTTTTGGTATCGCCTGCCTAGTGAAGTGGAATCTCGACGGGATTTGGTACCGGGGACACAATACCTTCATCAACCCTCTAATTCCCACTCCACTGATGGCGGACACCGGGCGCACGTCTAACACCAACATTGCAGTTACAGCCACAGTTATACGCTTTGCAATAGGGTGATTACTATCGTATTTTGTGGTCATGGCAAACGACTGTTGGACGGTCAATTGTTTTGTGAAAGACTTAGCGGTCTTACGACTTCCCCTCTGGGAAGATGACCGACTAACAGCAGCAACAGCAGCAGTGGCAGTAGTAGGCGTACCGCTGCAGGATTCCTCGGATGAATCCCGTATTGGAGAGGACTCAGTCTGGCTGCTGACTTGGGCTGCAGGACTCAATCTGATGGAGATCGTGGAGGAAGTTGACGAGGAGGGTGTTGCTGGTGTGTATCCAACTGGACCACGGGATTTAGGTGTCCCTGTACCGATGACGGTCCTAGCCCCAGTTCCTGAACTAACCACTGAACTATGAAGGTTATTCAGGTGACGTATAAGGGAGGATGTCCCTAGGTGGGCAAGATCCTTACCCCTGATTATTTGAGCTTTACATAAGCTACATATGGCCATACATTGGTTGTCCGGATTTGGATAAAAATAACTCCAGACCGAAGAGGTGCATTTTTTGGTCTTCTGACCAGGCATGACGATGGGCTTTTTCATCCCATGGACATCAGCTGTTTCCCCCCCTGGTGCCTCATTTACAATAACCACATCACCATCCTCATCATCAAGTTCCTCCACAGCGCCAGCTACATCATCAATAGCCTCCTCCCAAGCCACCTCTTCCTGTACAGTGATGGGAAGGTCAGGCTTGACAACCACCAACACCCTTGGACTCGCCTTGGGGATTTGTGATAATTTCTCTTTAGAAAGCAGAGTTGTTTGCTGTTTTGTTGCTGACAGTATAACTCTCTTCAATTTTTTGTAGGGGGGGGAGGGGGAGGAGGAGGAGGGCTAAGATCCTTTGGTGAAGATGTACCACTAGTCATGAACACGGGCCAGGGCCTAAGCCGTTCCTTGTCACTACGTGTCGTAAATGGTATATTGCCAACTTTACGTTTCTTCTCAGATGATTTCAAGTTTCTCTTTTTGCTTTTTTTGAGAACTTGGGCTTTTTGGATTTTACATGCCCTGTACCAGGAGATTGGGCATCGGGCTTGGAAGACGACGTTGATGGCATTTCATCGTCTATGTCATGACTAGTGGCAGCAGCTTCAGCATTAGGAGGAAGTGGGTCTGGATCTTTCCCTACTTTATCCTCCAAATTTTTGGTCTCCATTATATGTAGCACAAGATACTGCAGAATGTGTGAACCTGGTAATATTGCAGTACCAATGGACTTATACTGCAGGATTGGTTTTGCAAATTTTGTTGTAATTAATATTTCTTTTAATTATTTTTTTGTATTTTTTTTATAACTTTTTTTTAATTTTTTTAAGATTTGGGAATAATGGGGAAATAACTATGCCCTTAGAAGCACAGAGCACAGGACACAGGACCACTGGACCACTGGACTGAACAGGACACAGCACAGGACCCAGCAGCACCACTGAACTCAAAATTGACAGAGCAAAGCACACAGCACCACTGGACTTTTACTGTTGAATGTGTGAACTTGGTAATATTGCAGTACCAATGGACTTATACTGCAAGATTGGTTTTGCAAATTTTGTTGTAATTAATTTTTTTTTAAATTATTTTTTTTAATTTTTTTATAACTTCTTTTTTTATTTTTTAAACACTTGGGAATAATGGGGAAATAACTATGCCCTTAGAAGCACAGGACACATGACCACTGGACCACTGGACTGAACAGGACACAGCACAGGACCCAGCAGCACCACTGAACTCAAAATTGACAGAGCACAGCACACAGCACCACTGGACTTTTACTGTTGAATGTGTGAACTTGGTAATATTGCAGTACCAATGGGCTTATACTGCAAGATTGGTTTTGCAAATTTTGTTGTAATTAATTTTTTTTTAAATTATTTTTTTTAATTTTTTTATAACTTTTTTTTTATTTTTTAAACACTTGGGAATAATGGAGAAATAACTATGCCCTTAGAAGCAGAGAGCACAGAGCACAGGACACAGCACCACTGGACTGAACAGGACACAGCACAGGACCCAGCAGCACCACTGAACTCAAAATTGACAGAGCACAGCACACAGCACCACTGGACTGATACTGCAGAACACAGCACAGCACAGCACAGCACAGCACAGCACAGAACTAAACAGCACAGCACGAGATCTACCAGGACAGAGGACCACCTAACACACCCTTCCTCTACCCTGATCAATGCCCGAGTGAAGATGGCGGAGTCTAGCGGGAAATTTATAGGATCCGAGTATCGCGAGATCCGACAGCGGGATTATGACTCAGAGCCTCGGTTTCAAGTTTTCATTTGGCGCCAATACCCGGATCTGTCTCGGATCCGACTCGGATCGGAAAGGTTCGGGTGGGCTCGGATTCACAAAATCCGAGTGCGCTCATCTCTAATGTTAGAGCAGAACAATAAAATTCTCTAACTTCCTGTAAAAACCTTCTCACTGCTGTTGGCTCTAGAGAAGAGCAGGTCCTTATGTAGTTTCTAGTGGTAAAGCCAATAAATAATTCTTTATCCCCATTTGCATTTCTGGGTCACAAAAATCTATGCCCAGAAGTCCTTCAAAAGTGTCAGCGTCTTTAATTATGTTTGGTTTGACTAACTTCAACAACAGTAATCTGTATAAGTCCAGTAAGCACTCATGCAATTTGTGGATAAAAGGGGAAGTACAATATTGGTTTCATGAAATGAACAAAGCTCTGAGTGCAGGAACAAAATATACAACTCTGTTGTTGCATCCAGAAACTTTTCACAGAGAGCTCTGCTTCTTGTATTCTTCTCACAGTCTTCAGATTGGAAAAATGATTTCAGAGCTGGAAACATTTGAAGCACTCTCTCAATGCAGGGATGCATACTGAGCTACCTGGCTACCCCATGTTTTAGTATTTTAGAATACTTGACTTCCACAAACTTTTCATAAGGGGTCTAACAAGAGTGAAATGTCTAATTTTTCTCAATTGTGTTCCCTCACACACCAAGTCTTAACTAATAAGTAGTTTATTTCCTATTTTATTTTCTGAAAATTATTTGTGCAAATTTATTGTATGTCTTGTTATTAACTTTTTTTTGTAATTAATCTTTGAAAACATTGTTCAGATTAAATAAATGTAATCTAGCGTGTTCTCCGTGATTCTTTGTGAATTTACGAAGCCCAGGGAGGCTCATGCTACATGTGTATGTGATTTAAGTGTGAAACATTAATAAGTGGTTTTGGTGAACGTAAGGACACCATAATAAATCCTTTGTGGTGGCAGAAAAGGTGTATTCATTGCTAAGTGACTAAGGAGACGCCAGTCACGGCCAGCTGTTCAGATTGCTGTATCTGGGACAGGTTGGGTGTTCGTGACAGAAGTCTTTTAGCACTGAACCTGAAGTAGCTGGTAAGTTTGTATAGGAAAGCATCAGCATCAAATGAAGGGCATTGTTTCCTATCCTTGCAGCTAGGTGAAGGATTCTTCCCTTGAATTAAAGTCTTTACAAACATGAGTCTTCCCATGTTAACAGAGGCATTATCCAAACACACACCAATGCAGTTTTTCCATGGAATAAGATGTCTTTGAAATACCTCATCAACTGCATTAAGAATATAAATGCTTGTGGCTTTGTTGCAGTCAATAAGATCTAAAAGCTTGGGCTTTACCTTTCCATCAATGTCAAAATAGGACAAGAATTTAGGAAATTATTTCTCCTCTGCTTCATTTCCACCATCTAGTGCCAAAGTAAATTGTAAATGCTTTAGTGCTTCTATGACCGGTTGGGTGCATTGTGGAGCGAGAGCATAATTTATAATTGCAGAGGATTTGGTTCGACCGCAACCATATTTTTGCATGGCAGCCTCACTTGAATTTGGCATCATAGCTCTCATCTATTTCCCTACATGATCAGATGCTGATATTATTCTCGATAAGAAAGCCAGTAAAAAGCATTTCTGCACAAATTGCTGCATTTTTGTCATGCAAAGTATTTAAGAAGTTATTAATTTTTTAGCTAGTTTCATGAGCTTCTCCCTTGGCAGAAAGTTAAGTACTCACAATAGGAAATACATTTGCTAAAGGTTTGTCTGCCCTTAGTACAAGTTAGAAATGAAAGACAAGTTGCTACCCGGTCATGGGCTAAAGCAGGGGTTGGCAACCTTTCTCTATTAGTGTGCCGGATAAAATCTAGTCAAGCCCAGGTGTGCCAGGTGTGTGTTGCCGACCCCTGGACTAAAGTGTCTTCCACTATTGTAAAAGCTTACAAAGTAAATTGTGTATGTGCATGTACAAGCCTACGCTGGGCCGCTGCAAGGTTAATCGACGCCCTAGGCAAAGCATCAGCCTACCTCCCCTCCTCCTCCCAATTCCCACTTCCTAGCCCCTCACACACTTGGCATTTGTAAAATAAAAATGGTAACTCTTACCTCCTCCTGGTTGGCTGGTAAGGCTGCAGTCCAGATGCACTGATATCCAGATGTACTGATGTCTGACACAGAATGCTGTCCAGGAGCAAACGCTGATTATCTAGAGGGGAGGCACATATATTAGATTTCAGAATTGAGTAAAAAAAATTGACATCACTCAACTGTTACACACTGACATGTCTAATAAAATAAATGGTTGTTTAAACCTGAAGTTCATTCAAATTATTAGTATGTAACTCATGGTGGATAAACGTAACCGTCCCCTCATTTTCTCTAGCTACCTCTCTCCATGTTATCTGTAGCCCCCTCTCCCCCCACCATATTCTCCCGCCCCCTTGTGGAAGCACCACCTTTATTTGCACATAAGGACAGTGGCATTGTTGAAATATCGGGCACCGTCCTGGCTGCCTAACTAATACTGTCTCATTCAGAGACATTCTTAGTGTGGGTACCTGGCCACAGTGCAGCTCCCCCAGATCCTGGCACCCTGCGTGCACTTTTCAATAGGGAGAATGCGCCGCAAGTCCCGTAAGTCAGTCTACTCTCCCGGGAGTCAGGGAGATCACCCAGCATTCCAGGAGTCTCCCAGACATTCCGGGAAAGTAGGCAACTATGCAAAACATATGGGAGGAGATTCAGTTGTTTGCAATATAGTAGAAATGTAATATTTTTTTTTTAATACATTAGAGCTTCAGGGGTTAATTGTCCTTAAAATCAGGAGTATTTTGTAAAGATTTGTATGTAAAAACATGTAAATTAAAACCAGTTTTCACTGCAATTTAACAAAACAGTATGACAAGTGAGGCTTTTAGGATGAACGCACTTAAAGGGCAACAGTGTTTGTAGCAGGCTGAACACTTACCTGAAGGGGTTAACATAGGGTTGGGCCCGACCAATGGTAGTCCCTGTGGGAGGGTCCTAGATTGAATATAGCAGGCTGTACTTCCTGGTTTGTCTCACTCTGCAACACGAGATCCAGTGGGGAGAAGCTGCAGCTGGGGAAGCAGACAGGGATAAGTATCCATACTGTTTTTCTTTTTCACTGCTAATTTTATATCCCCTTTTCCTGTATTGCCTAGTTTGTTGTTTAGGGGTATATCTGGTTTTATTTCACTTGTACCCCTTGTATCTGCCTTGTTTCCTTTGTTTCATTCCCTCTCTGTCCCCCTCTCTCCCTCCCTCCTCCTTCCTCCATTCCTCCTTCCTCTACCTGTCTTTATTCTTCTTTTCCTTCTATTTCACTTATATTCCCCTTTGTGCTCTCCTCCTTTCATAGTGCAGGCATGCCCCGTCCAAAACGCGCTCATGTCCCAACTCGTGAAGCGGCGGCGCGGCGGGTCCCCCCGGATCCAGCAGGTCAGGCGGCGCCTCAGCGGTCGGCAAGGCAGGTGAGAAGTGGGGCCATTAGGGCGGTGCGCGGCCAGAGGGCTCTATCTGAGCGGACGTCCGGTCTGCGCATGCGCGGGCATAGAGCTCCGTAGCGGGGAGCGGGGATTGCCCCGCCGGAGTCAGTGGGGCGAAGGAGGGCGGGCAGTCAGCGGCTCCAGCCACAGTTAATGTCGCGCTGTCAGCGCAGGGAATGGTATGGCCCCCCTGGCGGCTAGCGCAAGGGGGATGGAGGGCCATCATAGTTTTAGCCCTGGGGAGGGGGCGGGAGGATCGGGTGCCTCAGGGCTTTCCACTCAATGCCCACTAACCCCCCCTGCAGCTTCCTTCAGCGGGGGTGCACTTTCCTACAATCCCCCAGCTTTACACCAGTTATATTTCCCTTTCTGCCACACAGCAGTAGGGGTTCATCATGGGGGGCACAATTTAGGGGGGATACGTGGCCAGTGAAATGGGGGCGTTACCAGTCAGGGCCATGGGTCGATACGTCACCGGGGTCCGCGGACGAATGGCAACATATGGTGGCGTGCGCGGGGTACAGAGGGGGGCGTTAGCGGTGTTGGGGACAGTGGTGAGTTGTCTGTGCAGCACTCCTTTTATCGGCAACCCCTGTCGCCGCCAGCTGACAGGTCCTATAGATCTAGGCGGGTTCTCCCTCTGGTGGGCGCAGTACGGGGCGGGGGCGTCGAGGGTGGGGGGATTTTGCAAGATAACAGAGATCGAGTGGTCGCTAGCGGTGGTAATATGGCTCAGCGGTCTCCGCCACCGCGGGAACACATCCCCTCTGGTGGTCACTTTGTGGAGCTTTATCGGCCGAGGTACGATAGCACCCCTCCGCGGTGGCGCGACGAGACGGAGGGCTACCCCGGTTTAGGCAATATGCAGCGGGGCTCCTAGAGGTTGGGGGTTGGGATAGTGGTGCGGCGCGGCGACGACTGGATTACTCGGCAAGGACTCAACTCACTCTCCCATATTCTTTTTCAGAGCCAGTGGTTGAAGTGCGGGAGGCAAGGGCGAGCTGCCGTGATCAGCACAGGTCACACTTACGGGGTCGGAGGCCTGCAAGGGACACCGAGGAGTCGACTCCGGTCGTGTCGGTCGGTCAGGTCGCTTCAGCCGGAGCCAGGCCGGCAGCGGTAGCAGGGACGAGCGAGGAGGCGAATTCTGGCGCAGGGAATCCAGTGCCCGCGGGTGAGTCCTCTTCCTTAATTACGCACCAATCACACCCACTAGGTTCTCCAGTTTACACTACCAGTGGCGAGTCATCTGATTCTGAGGATAGGCCTAGGAAGCTGATCAGAATATTGGAGAATGAGTTACTGGGTAAACGAGATAAACAGGCAGCAAGGTCAGCCTTGTCTATGGGTAGCAGCGGTTTAGGTCAGGTGGAGAATATAGAGGTTACTCACGGAATTAGACCGAGCGTCCGCGATAAAATTAGGCTGGGAAAGTATGTCGACATGTTTGCACTAACCGTCGAGGATAAGAAAGCCTTGGCAGCGGCGTGCGAAAAAAAAGCATGGGGGAGGAGAGATACCGGTCATTTCCCAGATGGGTTAATGCTTTTTGTATTTTTGCTACTATTTACACCGAATCAAGGCCCAGCGAACAGGCCGAGGTCTGGAGATATATGCACCTCATTAGTGGGATGTTTGTTAAAGATGGCCCGGTGATTTGGCGGGCATACGATGAGCTATTCAGAAAGCGCATGAGTGGGCGAGAGAAACTATGGCTAGGATCGAAGGATATTGACACCTGGTTAGAATTAATGACCAGGCGTCAGAGGGCGGCGCAGGCCGGAGGTTTCAAGGGCTGGGGAGGGCGCAATCCACCCTTCCCTTGAAAGTAAGATGCTACGATTTTAATGCAGGATACTGCCAGAGAGGAGCAGCCTGTAGGTTTAGGCACGTCTGTACGTTGTGCGGCGGACATCATCCAGCCACTGAATGCGCCCGGTCCCACAGTAGTGGGGGTAGGGGAGGAGGCGCTAATACAGCTATGCAAGGTCAAGGGTCCATCGCCAATTAACGTGGCGGAATTGGACAAATGGCTTGCAATGTTTGACGATAGGGACACCGCTGCGCTTCTTCATGACGGTTTTCACTTGGGATTTAGGCTTCCAGTTCAGGGCAACATATCCACAGCAGCCCCGGTTAATTTGAAATCGGCTCTTGCCCTCCCTGAAGTTCTGGACGAAAAAATAGGGAAGGAAGTTAGTCTGGGCCGCATGCATAAACTGGTTTTGTCCCCGGTAGGGGTAGTCCCCAAGAAGGCTGAGGGTAAATTCAGGCTGATCCAGCACTTGTCTTACCCCGCTGACCAGTCTGTAAATGACGCAATCGACGCCAACCTTAGTTCTGTCAGTTACCAATCATTTGAGTCTGCGCTGGCGTTGGTGCAAGAATGCGGTAGGGTGTTCCTGTTAGCTAAAATTGATATTGAATCGGCTTTCAGGGTGTTGCCCCTTCACCCGGAGTCGTATCAATACATGGGTTTTCGGCATCGTGGTGGATACTCTATCGATCGCTGTCTTCCCATGGGTTGCTCAATTTTCCTGCGCGCTGTTTGAAAAGTTCAGCGGTTTCTTGCACTGGTGCATTCAGGCGGGGACAGGGTGACTTCCTGGTTATCAGACCACCTAATTCCACATGTTGTCGAGATACGTTGTTTTCCATCCAGGCCTTATTTAGGGTACTAGGTGTCCCCATTGCCACAGACAAAACAGAGGGCCCCTCCATGTGTCTCTCATTCCTAGGTATTGAGATCGATACATCACCAGGGATCTGCAGACTCCCTGCTGACAAAGTTGGGAATGAATTTCGTTTAGGGTGAAACACGTCCCAGGGGTTCAGAATAGCTTGGCCAATGCGTTGTTCTGCTTCCAATGGAGCAAGTTTCGTAGTTTGGCACTCCAGGCAGATAGTGTTGGCATTCCGTGTCCCTCTTGTGTTTGGCAGATCATAAAGCCGGCATAATGGGGCTCGTGGAACAGGCCATAGCTCCCTCCACCCTGCGAACATATCAGACGGCATGGAGACGGTGGTCACTTTTCAGCAGCCAGAGTGATCAATCGGAAGCAGGTCAGAGAGATGCTATGTTAGCTTTCATGTGGGAGAGATACTCCAAAGGAGATTCCAAGACCAGCATGGCCTCTTCCCTGGTGGGAATATAATTTATGGCTATGCTTCAGGGTCCAACGGATGTCACGAGGGGGTTTATTATCAGCAAGGCCTTTAAAGGGTGGGCGAAGGTTCGGCCCATGCACATGGATGCTCGTTTACCAATTACCATCAGTATCTTGGACGGCTTGATAAGGAACTTAGGTTTAGTCACAGCAGATGATTACGAAAGGCTCTTATTTAGTACGGCCTTCTCAATGGCGTTTTTTGGGGCTTTTCGAGTTTCGGAGTAAGTGGCTAGATCAAGGGGGCATCATGAGTCGGGTTTACGAGCAGAACATGTCAGTTTTACGTGAAGGGACCTTAGCGTGTAAAATTCTGAGATCAAAGACCGATCAGAGTGGCAAAGGTTCATGGGTGCAGTTAATGGCACAGCAGAATAGTCAGATTTGCCCCGTTAGATTAACATCACACTTTGTAAATATAAGACCCCAGGCCTACTTGTTCCTTAGTCATAGTGATGGCACGCCACTGACAAAATATCAGTTCTAAACCATTAGGAAGCGGGCGCTGCAGTCCCTTGATTTGGAAAGTTCATTGTACGGGACACATTCCTTCAGGATTGGGGCAGCTACATCTGCCGCCATAGCTGGGTCATCGGCTGAGACCATAAAAGTTTGGGCCGCTGGAAATCCACGACATATAAGTCATATGTTAGGATTGATGGTGCTGACTGTTGAATGTTGTTATGCATAATCACGTGTATTTTCACCCTCAGTTTTTCTTTTTCTTCCTATTTCATGCTTTTTTGGTTACCCCATCCCACCCCACTTCCCCCTCCCCCACCCCATCTTCTCCCTCCAGTTGGTGGGCTACCATGGGCTTCTCCACTCGTCGCTTTTACGCGAGGGGCGCAAAGGGATTTTCACCGGCAGATTCCCTGGGCGTAAGTCCTGATTAGTGGTGTGCAGCTGGGGTTTTACGCGGGTGTTGTTTACTTTCGTGTGGGTGGCCTGCTCCCCATATGTGTCTCCTTCCCTTATCCCTTCCTGTTTGTTCGGTTTCAATGCTCTATCCTTCTCAGAGGCTTTTACCTAATCTTGACCTGTCTTCAAGTTTAAGGTTGTACTGTTCTGACACTGGTTTTTCTACCTACAGGTGATGGTGTTTCGGCAAAGCGTGTGTGGATCATAGGTCACTCCTTCGTTTTCTGGGCCGCTGGCCATCCCAGGGCAAAATTAAACCCGAATCACAACGCCACTTAAATAAGATGGTGGGGTAGGCGGGGCTTAGGCTGGCCTGATCTTATGCCATGGTTGGTGCGGCTCATTAACCAACACGGCCCACCAAACATTTTAATAGTACACGCGGGAGGCAATGACCTGGGTAAGGGAAAATGTTTAGAGCTCATTATTGAGATTCGGGAGGACCTGCGTCGACATCACGCGGCGTGGCCTAACATCATCATTGGCTCATCGGCACTTATTCCCCGGCTGGTTTGGAGAACAGCTATTCCCTTAAAAACAATGATGGTCATGGTCAGGAAATTAAATAGTGCCATTCGGAAGGTGGTGCGGTCCTTAGGTGGTATAGTCATTGATCATCCAGGTATAAGGGTAGAGTCACCGCGGTTATTTAGACGGGACGGCGTGCATTTAACTGACGAAGGAATGGGGTTTTTCGTAGATAGGATTTGCGGGGCAGTGTCGGCGTGTCTTGGTTAGTTAGTGGCGGGCTGCGGCGTCTGTGGGGCGCAGCGTGGTAGGAAGGCACTGCGTTCAGCGGCTGATTAGTGGGTGCACAGGTAGTTGGCCACAGGTCACTGTCCCCTTAGAGGCATCAGTAACTCCTTTTTTGGTCCTTCGGTTAAGAGGGTCCCTGTCCGGCTCGGTGAGGGAGGGCAGCGTGAGTTTGGAAGGGGCAGTCACTCTAACGCCAATTTAGCGCAAGAAATGTTGGGATTTGTTCCCCTTGGTTTGTGGACGTACAGCGGTTTGCGCCAGTCCCCATGAGATCTAGTGGTATCAGCTTGAGAGCTGTTTCTCAGTGCCCTTTCTCCGCCACCATAGGTTTAGTTTAATACTAAATGATAATAAAAGTCCTTCCATTTTTTAGCAACTTATATATGACTCTGTGTGTTTATTTGCATGCAAATGTTTAGAGTTTAAGGTTGATGTGAAGTTTATGGGAACATACACAGTGAGCCCTTTATAGCTAAGGAAGCCAAGGCTGTGTACACACTACAGAAATTTTCGACCAATGTGTTATCTATAATGATTTTACCAACGATTGGAAAAAAAAGTCCTAATCATGATGATTCATGTGTACATACTATACGCATTTTGCAAGATTTACCTTCAGCTCTTCATCTGCCATCAGCTGAGAAGATCGTGACTCTGTAAGCCCTATGGAGATCCTGTTCGTAAGTGCAAACACACTGCTGTATTGGAACGACATTGTTCCATGGTTGAATGAGATTTTTAGTTCAGTTAAACAATGTTGTTCAATGATATTATGTGCTTTGGAATGATAATCGTTCCTTGTTACAGGGTACACACTACTGTGATATTGGGTCAATCAGACGTTTATCATCTAATTGACTTGATAATCTGCTGAAAACACTGTAGTGTATACCCAGCCTAAGTGATGCTTATCTTTATAAATTATTATAAATTAGAAATTAATTTTGCCCTCTTAATCCATTATTCATGATGGCCCTCATAATAAGTCAGTGGTGCCTTTTCTTATGTTCTGATTGGCAACCTCACCTCTCACAAACATTTTTTTTTTTGGATCTTTTTCTGGTATTTATTCCGGTCGTTTATCAAACCACAGCTTAGCTAATTTAATGGTTTATATTTTTATCATGTTCAAAATTTGGAAGACAGTTTGTTAAACTGGGCTTCTCTCTAGCAGCTTAGCCTTTAGTAAATCAGGTGGTTTTGAAACAGCTGGAAAATCTTATCTAAACAGGTTGTTTTGAGAAACTGCATTTTATTAAACCTAGCCATATACTTTCATTTGATACTATTAAAATCCCATAACCACTACAAATCTGCAAATTCATCAATGTATTTATTGAATTAAATGTATGTAATTAAATCTGAAAGATAAGTAAATGTGAAAAAAAAAAAATTATGTGTTTTAAAAATGACGCTGGGTTTCTACACATCTTAATGTAAAATTAGTTTGTATATGGCATTATCCCAATATTAATTATACTTTATAGTCAATAAATCATATACATGCATAATTTGACAATTACATTTATGAAATTATGATGTAATGATCTCAGATAACTTGTCTACTAAACATTTATTGTGATCTCTGTATTAAAAGATAATTTTAAAGAAGTAATATTCTCTAGATTTTCATTTATATATATATTATAGTACACTAAATATCTTATTTAATTGGCAACAGGGGTACATCTTATAAGAAATACATCAGTGTTATAATTGTACTGCATCTCTATGTTAATACTATATCTGTTTGGCTTGAACATAGCAAAATAACTCTAAAAGGCACAGTTTTAATTATCTCCATTTGCTTAGAAGTCAGCATATCACCCTTATGACTTTATTCAATTACTCATGTGGAGGTCAGTTTTTTTTTTATAGTATTAATATTAGTGACACACTAGTCGATGGTGACTAGAGGCTATAGAAATTTGGGCTGAGGTGCACATAATATGGAACAGTTTTATTGTACTTTGTGTTTATGACAAATTATTTTTTTACATATTATAGGTCAGTTTATATCCTTTTGGATAGGTGTGTAACTATACATTATTGGAAGGATAGAAATATTTTGAAGGATAGAGATACAAAACAAAGCAATACCAAACACTACAATGTACTTAACCTCTTCTCTAATGATGATTTTTTTTTCATCACGGTGCTGAGCCTATTATACTTTATCGGCTAGTCACAAAATAAATGTTAGTAATTTTTTTAGAAGTCTTTGTTTTTTTCCAAATATATCATTTGTTTCTTTTTGACATGGCAAAGAAAATCTACATAAAAAGGATAAAAAAGTGTTTTTTTTTTAAAATAAAATTGCAAGAAAGTAATTTGTTAACATATGTGCTTTCATTTCTAAACTTCAGCAATAAACACTTTGTAATTACAGAAAGAAATAGTATACACACAAGATTTCCTAATAAAATCAGCACTTAAAAGTGATAAGGCGAATTTTTGTTTATTTTGCTAGTTTGCTCCATCTTGCATATAATGCAGGAAATGTGTAGAAATTAGGTAGGACAACACAACACAACAATTAGGAAACTAGACATGTTGAGTTAGTTAAGTCTCTTTTAGAGCCCCCCCCCCCCCATCTCTGGGCTTTCCTATTTCCTATATCTGCAGAGTAGTGGGTATACTGTCTGTGACTCATCCTTAGTAGTCACAGGGTTTATCTGCAGGGCAAGTAAAAAAACATTTATTCATATGGAGAGGCCCTTCCAGATTCATATATTCTTCTAGGTCGTGTGTTTTTGATAATGCTGGGCACAATGGAAATTTTAAGGGCAACCTTAAAAAATTAGCTATGTGGTCCAGTATATATCTTGCCCATATTTTGGACTTAAACAAAGAATACAACTCCCCTGGCTGTTGTTCCTGCTACTATAGTCTATTTTGATATGGTTGGGCTGTTTGTAAAACTCCTCTAGAGATGGTATAGGGATGATGTCATTTATATCATTCTTAATTTTTTTTGTGGCAAGTAAGTCGATATATTCAGGCATCATCAAGTATCGTTGATGTTTACCTGTGGTACACATGGAGCCAGGGCTGTCAAGAGAAATTTGGGACCACACCACATCAACTTCTTGGGGTTCCCTTTATAGATTATTAGGAAAGAGTATTGGGCAGTCGCGAAACATTTGCACCCTGCCAAAGGGGCGTGGCCACACAGCATTGGGACCATGGCCACACTGGATGAGGCAGAGAGGAGGAAGGAGGTGAGTAAGATGGAAGGTAGAAACACAGCAGTGGAAGAAAAGATGAAAAAAGAAAGAGAGGTTGGGAAACAAAATTAGGAGAACTACAGGATGAGTGTGTTGGTGGACTATATTGCTGTCTACTATCATTTATTGCAGTTTTGAAAACATGCGACTAGTTTCTTGTCTAGTTCCTGGAATGTTGGGGCCTGTTTTGAAAATGCACAGGTACATGAAATATGGAAAGCCGAGCAATAAGTGAACACAGTACATAACACAGATCACGCAGTATATAATACATACAATATAATATTACACACAGACTGCATATGCTTACAAGGAAGATATGTGGTTGCTGGATGACAAGCAGTTGAGGGCGTTATCCTGCCTAACAAAATCTTTGCCCATAAAACTGATAAAACACACTAATTTGGGGTCACAAACACCACTTACATATTAAATAAAATAAAATAATAAAGTATCAAATAATCTCAAATATTTCATAAGTTTATTAAACACCATACAAACTTTATGAAGTTGAACAAAAAAACTCTTATAAGATGTCTTGGTATTTATTGCAAAGGCCACTGTGTTCTTTACCCTGTTACTATAAAATCTCATCAAAATCATCAGTTCTTTATAGTGTTAGTTATCCAAACCCCACTGTAAATGTACCTTCTGGACTCCAGCACTCCATGCTGCTCTTTACATTTGTTTAGTCTTTTGTTTAGCCCTGGTTGAGAGTGTGCACCACTAAACACAATACTACCAGCACTTCCTATTCCAAGTGGAATGCATATGGAATGCACAGGACTTACTATTTCGAAGCAGTCCTGCTGCATTCCATATGCATTTCACCAAAAAAAGTTATATATCACCAAAAGAAAAGAAAAGTAAAATACATAGAAATGAAAAAAAAAATACTTGAGGCAGGTTTCAGCGCAGGCCCAGGCCCCCAGACAGGCCTGAGCCCCAGTTCTTTGAACTCACCCCCCTCCCCCTCTCCGCACCCCAGCATTTACCCAGCACAGGTATGTTGGGTGAAGGGTATGATGGAGCTGACAAAAGTATTACCAACCCTCTCTTATAGCTACTCTGTACTCCTTTATGCAATAAGGTCACCAGATACTTGGATATATACATTGCTCATCCACACATAGAATTTGAGTGACTTATATGAAATGGCTAGTGTCCTGTAGATTCTGTCTGTGTTGTACAACTCCACATCCATAAAAGTTGGGAAAAAAGCTTTAAACTTGCCACCTAATGAAATCAATTATTCCAGACACATTTGACAATCTCAAACCCAAATCCCTAGCACTGAAGGACCAAATTAACTTAATCAACAACCCAATCAATATTTAGACAGCAGTGTTACAAACTTCTGGAGCTGCGAATGACCTGTGCGTCCTAATAGAAGCGATAAAACGAAAGAAGGTTCCAGTCATTTTTTTTTTTTAGATTTTTTTTTAGATTGACAATCTGTATATATTCAGTGGTAGCGAATGGATTAACTGCAATATTAAGCAAAATGAACAGTCTCAATTTGCATATGACCCTGAATAATCTCAGCAAAATGTTCCCTTTAATCTTTCCAGACAGCTTTAGTGACTGCTACTCTGTGGGTGACTAACGGCATATCTGTTGGCACTGTTCTGAGATTATTTACAATCACTGATGACGCAGCTTGTGCGACAGTTGTTTCCACTGTACCAATTTCAAAATACATTCTCTACTATATATTTATTGATTGGATTTCTACTAAAGAAGCTTAATCATTACAAAAATTGTTTGTCTTACACTGGATCTGCAGGAGCCAGACTGCACCATGCTTACAATTAATCTTTCAGTTCCTGCTGTAACCAAGAGTAATCTATACCATATGCAGAATGTAATACCTTGTAACAGTTGCTTTGCGAACCTTGACTTGATGCAAATAAGTGTAAACCCCTGTGTGCCTGGTGGGTTTTGGTGGTATGTTCTCCATTACAAATACACATGTGACACTCTTGAATCAGTCAAATAACTCACCTCCTCTGAGGCTTCTGTGGGTGAAGTGGCAAACAGGTGTCCCTGCACACACTGGTCTTAAAAGAAGCAAATTACACATAGTGCAGATAAAATAGGTGTATTTTGTAATGTACAGTTACAAGAGAGAAAATGAATGGGCATCAGACCATCTCTCTTGATGTATTTAAATGAGGTAGAACATTATTTACATTCACAACTTCCAGCACAGTTCACAAACTTACATAGCCAGTAGTTTCTCTTGGCACAAGAGCTGACATTCTTGTGTAGAGGGACAGACAATCTTCTTCACTCATTTTATTGCCTCTTAGTTACATCAGTGTTTTCACATTTTTCCAGTTACCAGTTTTATAGCTACACCTAATACTCTGACAGGTACAGTCTTGAACCTTCCTAGTGCCTCTCAAAGCAAGTACACACACTCACACCTGTCAGCACAATGTAGGGCAGGTTGGCAGAATTCCTCTCTGACTGTGCACTCACTCTTAACATTCCCGACTCTCTGTAGTATCACTGACGTCTCTGTATTTCCAATCCTCCCTCTCAGAATATAGATCCACTTGAGCATCCGCAGTACAAGATTACTCCAAACTCAAGTTGAGTCAACAGTTGGATCTACTCTGCAACACTTAAGCAGGTGAAGGTTGAAGGGTTATTAGATTAGGCTATTTTCTACCTGAAACTGAAAGTTAAAACTAGCAGCTTAGCTTAACTTGGGACATCAAATCGCACACTTTTCAAACACTCAGGTTCCTGTGAACACTGGCAACATGCATAATAATGTGTCACACTTCCTCACACATCACAATTGGTGTGACATTCAAACACCTATGCCACATTACACTCTCAACCCTATTTCAGGAGCGGTTTCTTCTGCCATTTACTTTTCAATCCTTTGAATCAATACTTTACCCAATGGATTTCCAGAGCATGATGCCTATGCATAGAATACTCTGTAACGGGTGCTAGGGGAGACAAAGTCACATAAACTGCAATCCCCTTCCCAAATCCCCAGGTACTCACCCGATTCTGAGAGACCCCTATGAGATGCACCATACCTTTCTTCTCCTCAAACAGAATCCACCCCTCACGCCTGCTCACATGTCCTAGGCCACCTGGATCCACTCGAACTCATCCGCTACGCAAGCCTCCACCAGCGGCCTGAACCACCAGCTGTAAAGACTGCCTTGTCTTGGGGTTCAGGACTTTAGGTGCTCTTTCGGATGGGTAGAGGGGCCTTATATGCCACTCTCAGCAACTTAAACAATTAACTATCCAGGGACCAAATGTCCCCTACACTACCAAGAACTTAGTGCCCTGCTAAACCAGGGCCTATCACCTGCTATCAACTATAAGAGCCTACTGCCTTGCTAACAACCGGGACCTACTGTCCCTTTAACAACAAGGGCCTAACGCCCTTCTATATTGTCAGAGTCTAGCGCATTCCTAACAATACAGGACCTAGCTTCCTTTACGCTAAGGGCCTTGCGCCCCCTAAACTGACTAAGGGCCTTGTGCCCTATGAACTAACTAAAGGACCTTACGCCTTGAAACTAATGGGCCTTGTGCCCAGAGCTGACTAAGTGCCTTGTCCCCTGCCTCACTCTAAGGGCCTTGTGCCCAGTCTAACCTATAGGATTTGTGCCCCCTTACCTAACTATGGGCTTAGAGCTCAGCTATTCATGGGGCCTTGTGCCCAGTGCACTACTCCATCAAAAGCTTGATGCGTTTCTCGGCTCTACAGCCATCTCCTCAGAAGCTAGTTCAACCAAGAGATGCCGGAGATATTTAAGTGATCCCACAGGTGTCCAATTACTTTGTTAATCACATCAAGTCTGGTATGGTCATATGACCTCATTGTGATAGCTACCTGGAGAACTCCTGTAGCTTTTATTAACGGACATCCCACAGTGCTTTATTACTGGTCTCTGTCCGCATAAAATGTCATAATTATATATCCTTCCCCACAGGGATTAGATACATTAAAGAATATAAAAAGTATTAAAACAAATAAAAATAAATACTATTATTAACATAGTTCAGTACTAAATGAACTAACAATATTATAAATTGTAAAGACTCATGTTCCCCGCATGCAAGGTTTAATAATCATAAACCAAACTACTATAAAGAAACAATTAATATCATATAAATTTTTTTAATAGTGTTGAGAATTGACTTTTTATATATACTCCCTATCAGAAATTTTATGATGTATATGCAAAAGATATGCGCTATTCTTAACATTTTTTCTGGTGTCTGGCCATATTCACGTTATATATACCGGTATTTAGATTTGTATAATACATAATTATGGAGTGATTTACCTAGCGCTCCTATTTTCTTGTATATTTATAAATATATACCTTCCCACTTTATAGTTGGGGAATCAGGACACGAGAAGGATGCCAGCGCGCCATTGAACTCCAGATGGGTGTGGTCAAACAGTTTTTTAGTGCTGTTGCGGCGGTTCGTATGAACAGGATGAAAACTAGCACGACCTTGTTTGAAGTTGTCACACAATCATAAAAATATTAGTATACACAGAAATGTAACTTACAATGTATAATTCAGTTGCTGCAAATTTTCATATACTTCTAATCAGTAGTTGAAGTTAATTTAGAAGTGACTGTATGGAAATTTAGAAGGGACAGTGTGACAGGATGGACCACCTATTCCACCCTGTCTACTGTTGCTGGGAACCGGCTGGGCTTACTTTGCCACCGTTCCCTTTCGTTATCTCAGACGCGCCCACTCACCACAGTAGGAGGGGTTTTACAAATGCTGCCACCACTGGACTCATTTACCGGCATCCAGTACCAGGTTTCTTCTGGGTATCTGACACCGCGAGTGTACCCCGTTACTGGTGTACTCGGGCTGATACTCCTGACCTCTTCCTATGGATCAGGATGGCTGTGGATGGATCCCCCCTGGACATCACTCTGGCCAGAGCTGCTGGGTAGCGGGCAGAGCGGTGGTACTGGATGCTGGGTCCAAATCTCAGAAACAGACGGGAACGGATTAGTTTTTATGTAGGTCACAGGATTTTTAGCATGGAAGATGTTCTCAAGCAGGTCTTTGAAGCAAGTGATGTTTAATTGCAGTCATATTGATTAAAGGTATCAGTGCTCAGGTCAGATGGAATCAGAAGAACAAAGTCAAATAGAAGACTGTGCTTTTTATACAGATTAGGACACAGCCTCACAGGCTATTTTTAGAATCAGGATGCAATTTGTTTACCCAAACATGGATTTACATGCAATGCAAAGCTAACAATATTTACACTTCTCTGTTATGTGCTAAAACTTGATGCTTGCATTATCTGAGATGCAGTCACGCCAGACAGCCAGGCAGCAGCCCCCTGCTGAGTACACAGGCTAAACAGGTATTTGACACTTCACATAAAGACTTACTTAACATTTCCTGCTATCAGCAAACAGACTTCCTCTAGCAATGTTACAAACCCAAACTATGACATTTGCATACAAAACACATCCCAATGTAACACAATACGTGCATTTCAAATTATATTTATAAGGGATCCAGTCACAGACGGTATGAAAAATGTAATGGGAATGTAATTGAATGGAATTTCATCATTTAACAATGAAGGCAGTAGGAGAAGTGGTGGTATGGGGGACCACCGTATACACCGCCATGTTGACCACGGCATCTGAATAATACAAATAACATTAGAGAATATAAAGTGACCATGCCATAATAAGCTCAAGATCTTGTTTAATGTTGTTTTTTATTTCCTATCAATAGATGAGTTGATCTACTTTCCTTTCCCATCCTGTCATGAGGTCTGAGACCTAAAAGAACAGGTCCATAGATTAAAAACAACTAACATGTAATGTGTTGCTCAGAACAAACATACTGTAGGAAACACTAAACATTTATTGTCTGTGTGATAATGTCAGTAGCTGCAGCAGGATGTACAGCTGATACTGGTCACAAGGATACCTGGTAGCCTGCTTTCATTAATAAATATATATATAATCAGATACAAAAAACACAAGTCTCAAGGCACCAGTAAAACAAAGGTACTTGTGCTAGTCCGGCTCTCATCAGATAGCTGCATCTATATACTGCTAACAGTCCCTATTGCACTATTCCAAACGTTGTTCTTTATAACAATAGTTCTACCTTTCTACTAGGAGGGCAAGGAGGAAAATAAGGAATATTTGTACAGATGGCAGCAAATCACTTTATTTTTTTTAAATATGATGCTTTATTGTACCTTTTCCAACTGTCAATAAAGAGTAAATAGTCAAAAATAAATCTAATGTTTCTTTGTCAGCGGGAAAAAAAGGAGTGATCTGTAAATATATAGCTTTGTATGAACCTAATAAATGACAAAATCTATCACCCCAGTGGCTTTTGGCTTAGGAGAATCAAGCTGGTTCAATGCACAGTGAACAATAATAGCAGTAACAAGTCATGACAATAATTGGGCAAGAGAAACAGGAAGCTCCTGTGTTTAAATAAGCTAGTGCTTTTTCTGATTTGGTCACTACTTAGAAATCCCTGTGAATGTCAAGACCTGCAGTTGAAAGAATAACTGTCTCAGTTGCAGACAAGAGAAGTAATGCACAAACCATACAAAATCCAAGATTCAAGATCCCAGCAAGTTCATTTCCTGACATCATTTCCCCTTCCCAATGTCTATTAGAGTAGTGTTGATGAAATTCTTGGACAAATCTTAGAGCATGGACATATTATTTATGCTCTCAAGGTCTCTCTCTTGGCCACCCATTGTACCAGTCAGTGCGATTTATTTTGAAACATTCTTGAACCAACAATTCTTTCCACCACATACTCATCTTCTGCATTCACTCTTACTACATCAGGTGCAAGTTTTGAGCACTGAGAAACTAGATTCTCTTGGAAGGGTCTTAATAGAGCTGAGTGAAAGACTGGATGTATCTTTATAGAATCATGGAGTTTAAATGAACAGTCACTGGGTGTATTTGCTCAAGATTTAAGAGGACCTAATAAACCTTTCACCCAATTTTGAAGAGGGAATCTTTTGTTTTCTTGTTTACTGGGGACAGCTAAATCTTATGTCCCACATAGCAATCAGAGAGATTTTTGAGGTGTCTGCCTTTTCATAGCATGCCTAAACGTCTTGGAGTGTGGCATTAAACAGCTCTTGTTTTTTTGTAAGGCTATAAGTCTATCAATGACAGCTGGAATTTAAGTGATTGTGGGGATCTAAGAAATCAAAGCTAGATGATATCTGTAATTTGCATAAAAAGGGCTTTGAAACATTTTACTATGTTGAATATTATTGTAAGCAATCTCTTCTTTATGTACAATCCACTCATCCTGTAGACAAATAATAAAACATCTGAAAGTATTGTTGATGCATTCAATTTGCAAGTTAGATTTTGGGAGAACAGTTCAAAATAATTTAAAGTTTATTCAGCGCTGACCGAAAACTTTTCTAGAACTTTGACATAAATGGAACTCAAAAGTACAAAATCTACTAAAACCATATCAACCAATCAGACCTTTGTTTTAATTGTCGAATATGCAGTACATAGGTTAAAGCTAATGTAATTGTTGATTGGTTGTTCTGTTTTCAGCGCACATTTGAGCAATGTTTTTAAAAAATAACCCTCAACCTTTACATACATTTTTCACATACATACTACACATATACACATAAATATGCAATCATACACAGACTGCACATGGAGACATATATGCACAATTACACTCAGCTAACACGCATTATTAAAACTTACTAGAGTCCTCCTGTCTCTTCTGCTCCACTTGGAGGACTGTACAGCTAAATATTACTTTTGTTTTGAGTAAACATTATTGACTGCCTGACAGAGGCACTATAAAGTACATAGCAGTCCAACTGGCATGGAGATGATGCAGGAGGTGAGTAGGCAGTGCAGAGCTTCAGGGGTCTGTAACCTCTTCTACAACATTGTTTCAGAGGATACTAAAAAAAAGAGCTGCATGTGGATGTAGTTGGACAGATCTATTATATGCTCAAAAATCCAACCATTGTCTGCATTTCTCATCTGTGCTGGAGGACTGGGACCTAGGAGTTTAGAGAAGAATGAAGAGGGGCCAGAAACAAGGGCCAACACATCACCAGCATGCATTGGAGAGCTGAGAGGAAGAGAAAGGGAAGAGGGCGAGCTTGGGGTGGTACAGGAAATCAGCATGACTGGGCCATGCAGAGAGCGTTTGCAAATGCTTGGCTTTCTTGGGTGTGGAGGAGAACTGCTGTCCGGAGGATGTCCTGTTCCTGAGTCCAAACAGTGTGCCTTTTCAGTTTCCAGGTGTGCAAATTGTACCTTGTCCCAGCTAAAAAATTTAAGTGGAAAAGTGTGCCCTGTCCATACCAATTACATACCAGAGGCTCTGCCCCAGTTGAAAGTTTCACCAGTCAGCAAGAACGGCAGCGGAATGGCATAGAGCTCCAAGGCAGCGGCCAAGGTTCAGAGTACCAGCCTTTGCATATTCCCCAGGACTGCAGGATCGGCAAATACCCCAGAACTGTGTGAATAATGCTGCAAGGCACTCATTCTACAGCACACTGTAGCACTAATAGTATGAGCTCAATTGTATTTAGATTCACATATTGTGCATATAATTTTTTTTTATTCTCTTTGCAAGTTCAAGGTGTGCATTACACATAGCCTTGCAAATTCATTGCATTAAAATTATTAATTTATTGCATGTTAACATTGGCATTTATTGTGAATTAATGCCACATTAGACCTGATGCAGAGTTAAGTGCAAAGTGGGCATGATGTACAATAAAAAAAAATGCCCATTAAAATAGCATCTTTACATCATAATGTTGAGTAATGGGCATCTTAACATGTGCTAGTTCTGCCCTGGTAGCATATACACCAGGTTTACAAAAAGCATACGTACAACAACATATGCATACACATAATCAGATCATACGCACAAGAAAAAATTGTTATCATTTATTTTGCTTAGTGAATGTGTTTTATATAGCACAACAGATATAATACTCCTAACGTACAAATAAAAGTTGAAAAAATATATATTTTTTAAGTATGCCCACAAAAGATACAATGTTCTGCACGATTAATGAAGAAAGCACTTATCAGCTTCAGAGGTGAATTCACAATCAACCAATCTGAAGCGGTTAGCTAGTGCCATCATCATCAGTACGTATTTGCACCTGACCTCTAGCAGTGCGCTATCTTTTAGGTCATGTGCAGTACAAATTTTTGTAATTAACTTTACACAAACTGGCATGAGTTCAACTCAGCATCATGCCCATTGTGCTTATGATCCAAATTAATATATTCAGTATACCATTTTTCATTCTTTTTTCGTTATAATACAGGGCTCCTAACCACTGTCCACAAGTCGGATGGGGGTTTTCTCAGTTGACTGATTTTAAGTACCATGTTCCTTGAGGACCATGAGCAAGAGTCAGGTGGAGGCACTGTACTATTGAATGAGGAGAGACCTGTCTCGGAGCCTGAATTTGGAATAGACCTCAAAGCCCCGCCCTAGATAGACTTACCCCCAGAGAGGTGCAGAGTCTAATGGTAGAGAGGTATTCACCAGGAATCCCCACAAGGGAATATGAACTTAGTTGCTCTCTAGCCACAGATCGCGGTCCTCTAAGAGGAATTAGAGCAGGGTGAGATGGAACCGTGGAGTGGAGCAGGCCTGCTGGAAGATAAATGCTGAGGTTCAGGTAAACGGCAGTGAACCGAAGCATTGAGGTCTTTAGAAAGCGAATAGCTGAGAACAGAACTGATTATGAGGCACGAGGTTCCTGCAACAATACCGCAGGTCATGATCGTGGAGCAGGTAACACAGGATACCAACTAAAAAGTGGTGAACTGCCGAGAACTGATGCACTGAGATCCCTGGAAAGCAAATAGCTTGAGGACGGGAACGATGATGAGGCACGAGGTTACCACAGGTCTTTATAGTGGAACAGGTAACACAGGATACCAAGGGAAACCAGTATGAACAGCAACCAAAATGCAGGTTAGCTGGTGCAATGTGTGACAGCACCCTTATTTTTTAAAGGTGGGCACCACACACCTAAGGCCTAGCTTTGTTGGGATAGTTGGCATGAAATTTCTTGACCAGAAATGGAGCGTGAACATCAGAAGCATCCACCCAGGATTTGCATGGAAAAAATGCGCAAAGATGAAGCTGTTTTCCAGCAGAGCAGTACTGTAAAAGATCTGTGCCAACTCCCACTGTTGAAGCATCTACTTCAACTAAGAACGGTTGAGAGGGATCAGGTTATTTGAGAACTGGAGCTGTGGAGAACACCTTCTTGAAGGTGCTAAAAGCAGACAGAGCCAGCTGGGACCAATTCTTGGTGTCAGCGCCTTTTTCAATATTGGGAGCCACAATAGAAGAATAATTTTGAATAAACTGTCTATAATAGTTGGCGAACCCTAAGAAGTGTTGAATGGCCTAACGGAATAGGCCACTGAGTGATAACTTACACTTTATCAGGGTCCATACGTAGGTTGTCTCTGGAAAAAAATGTATCCTAAAAGAAGTCTCCATGACTTCAAAGACACATTTTTCGAGCATGCAGTAGAGGTGATTGGCCCTGAGTCTTGAACCTCAGCAACATGTTGTCTGTGATAAGGCAGATCCGCAGAGAAAATTAAAACATCGTCCAGATAGACTACTACTCAAGAGTGGAGAAGGTCTCTGAAGATCTCATTCATAAAACTTTGAAATACCGCAGGAGCGCTACTAAGCCCAATGACATGACCAGGTATTCGCAATGGCCGTCTCTGGTGTTAAAAGCGGTCTTTCACTCATCTCCTTTTCTAATTCTGATTACATTGTATGCACCCCTCAGGTCTAACTTGATAAAGATTTGAGCCCCTTTTATCTGGTAAAACAGCTCAGTTATCAGAGGAATTGGATAATGATTTTTCTGAGTGATGGCATTAAGACCACTATAGTCGATGCAAGGGAGTAATGAGCCGTCCTTCTTTTTTACAAAAAAGAAACTGGCACCAGCTGGGGAGAAGGAAGGACAAATGAAGCCCCATTGAAGATTTTCTTTGACATAATCTGCCATGGCCTCCATCTCGGGAACCAACAGAGGATAGACACGGAGCCTGGGTGGCATCTTGCCAGGAAAGAGATCAATGGGGCAGTACTAGTTTCTATGCGGAGGTAAGACTTCAGACTTCTGTTCATTAAAAACATAAGCAAACGAAGAGTATTGGGATGGAAGAACCGCTTTGGTAGATTCCTCAATAATAGCAACAGAACGTAAGGGCTTAACATGTACTAAGCACTTGGAATGACAGGATGTACCCCAAGACAGAACTTGAGCAGCCAGACAATCAAAATGAGAAGAATGCAGACAGAGCCAAGGAATACCAAGGAAAACCAGACTGGAGGTGTGCAACAACACATAGAAAGATATTTTTTCGAAGTGCAGAGCCCCGACTTGGAGAGACAATGGTTCCGTTCATGTCAGAATCCTCCTATTAGAAATCTAACTCTCATCAATGGCTGTGAGCACCACTGGTGTAGGTAGTAACGGGGTAGGGAGTGACAAGAATTCCACTAGATCAGAAGAAATAAAATTCTCGGCTGCCCCAGAGTCCAAAATAGCAGGCAGTTGTTTAGATTCCCTGGGACCATGAAGGGTAATGGGAATTAAACAAGCAGACAAATTATGAAATTCTGGAGAGGACATGAATCTCCCCAATTTGACCTCTTGATCACAGATTAAAGTTTGGCATTTCCCTGACATTTAGAGCAAGAGACCAAGCGATGCCCGGGTTCAGCACAATACGGACAAAGTCCACTAGAAATTTTCCTCCTTGTCTAGTCAGGGGAGAACCTAGAGCACCCTAATTGCATAGGTTCCTCTGTGGCACTAGAGGGTAGGCTCTGGGTGACCATTAACACAGGATTCCGCCAAGAAGGATCTTTCTCTGAAGGCCTCTCTCGACATCAGATGTCAACAAGGTAGCACAAAGAGTTCCTGCAAAGCTAAATTATTTTTAATTTGGTCAGATAACATATTGAGTAAGAGATGGGGACGTTGACCATCTAGGCACCTACCTGCTACGTCATTTGCAGTCATTCAAGTCACATTTGCAAACGTGGCAAACTGTGTATAGTAGCAAACAGCCCAGCATCAGCCAAATGAATGGACAGTTGCAATCCTCACCAGTATCAACACCTTCATCATCAACCTCCTCATTATTAGTACGTAGTTCAGCATGCAATTATCAAATTCCAAATGACTCCTCTAATGTAATCCATGATTTCCAAGATAGAACCTTACACGCTGCAGCTGCTGCTGCTGCTGGGGGGGGGGGGAAGGGGTACATCTATACAAAAGGGGAGCAAGACGACTATGCATTGTTTTACACAGTTCTCTTTGAAGCAGGCGTTTTCAAAAAGAAACTTGTGTGACAGTCAGTATCCTGTTGCACAGCAGATCACTAAAGCCATGACAGCTATGTTAGCATTGGAAGTGCGTTAAATTTCCGCGATCAATGCATCAGGTTTTAGATGACTAGTTGAGGTCATGGATCCATGCTACCAAATTCCATCTCGATTCCATTTTTCCAGAAAATCAATTCCTCAGTTGTACTGTGAGGTTAAACAGTCATCCAGTTCCTAGAAAATGCCATTGTACCAGCACTCCATTTAATTATAGATATGTGGACAAGCAGTCCTGGTCAAAACAGAGACTATATCACTGTGACAGCCCACTGGGTAGATATATATTACCAGCAGCAGCAGCAGTGCCAGTAGCTTCATCATCATCCTCCACCTCCTTTTTGTATAGTAGAGGTAGCACTCGATGTCTGGTCATTCACAGGCAAGCTACTCTTTGTATTGCTGGTTTCACAAAGAAACATACTGGTGTCAATCTGTTGAAAAAGCTCAGGAATGTGATAGCAAAATGGCTCACCCCCTAAAACTCAGAATTCCTCATTGTCGATAATGGAGCGAACATTGTGTGTGCATTATGAGTTCAGTGCAGTTCAATGCTGTGTGTGGCCCGTAAAATTTCTGGGTGATTTTAGACATTGAGCGACCGCATCTAGAACATTACAGCGATGCAAAAAAAAAAATAACATCTGCCATGCCACCAACTGAAGCAAGAGGTAGTAACAAGGTGGAATTCCACACTATATGCTTCAGCAATTAGAGGAAGAGCAACGAGCCATCAAGACCTACACATCAAACCATGACATTGGGAGAGGGGGGACATGTCACCTTACTCCAGCATATTGGAAAATCGTTATTGTTTTATGCAAGCTACTGAAACCCTTGAAACTGTAACTAATTAAGTGAGTTCAGACACTGCAAGCCCGAGTCAAGTCATACCCCTAATCAAACAACTGCAAAAGCAGCTGGAGCCGCTGAAGAAGGAGATGAAATTTAGCAATTCACCATAGTATGTCGGCCTTGTTGATTAAGTTCTTTATTCACTACGCCAGGACCCAAGGGTTTGCAGCATCTTAAAATTGGATCATTACATTTTGTTAGCCAGGCTTGCTCCTACGATTAAGTCACATGCAATGTCTTTTTTCAAAATGACTCAAATCTTCACAAAAGTATACAGATCCTTGTGAGCAAGCTGTTGGGTCAATTCACACGTGGCACATTCCCTGCTTCAGCTTCTCTCCCAAATGCCACTGCCAGAAATAAATAGTCAGACTGAGTCAACAATACAGCCTCATCATCATCAGCTATTTATATAGCGCCACTAATTACGCAGCGCTCTATAGAGAACTCATTCACACCAGTCCTTGCCCCATTGGAGCTTACAGTCTAAATTCCCTAACATACACACACACACACACACACACACACACACAGAGGCTAGGGTCAATTTGATAGCAGCCAATTAACCTACTAGTATGTTTTTGGAGTGTGGGAGAAAACCGGAGCACCCGGAGAAAACCCATGCAAACACGGGGAGAACATACAAACTCCAACCAGATAAGGCCATAGTCAGGAATTGAACTCATGACCCCAGTTCTGTGAGACAGAAGTGCTAACCACTACACCACCGTGCTGCCCAATGTGAAAGTTTATGGCATCTGGTCAGGCTTAAAAGAATTGCCCAAATGTATTGAAACCTCTAGCATTTCTCAATAGGATACACCATGTCTTAGTAGAATGGTGGAGTCCTTACTTTAATAATAAAGTAGAACTTAGAATCTCAGATAGTAACTTTGACTTATGGGAGGAAAATAAGGAAATTTGGAGCTCCTTGTACAAACTAGCTTTGATGTTCTTAAGCTGCCCACCCTCCAGTGTGTACTCGGAAAGAGTGTTTAACTCAGCCGGGAACATTGCCAGTGACCATCGGAGGAGACTATTCCATCAAAATGAACTACAAATTGCATGAGGAATAGTGTTCTTGCCGTCAATTACCAACAGAATGTGTAGATTTCAGTTGAGAGTGATGATAATGATCATGACATCAGCGATGAGGATGATGATGAAGGTGATGATATTGTCAACATAGAGGAAGATGACCACTATAAGCCAAATGCCCATTAGTGATTTGTTCTAAAAAAAAATCGCTATCTTTTCTGTCCAGTTCATCAACCAACAACCAAAATGTTCTCTTTTGTGGGAGGCCAAACAAATGAAGCCCGTCAGACACAAAAATGGAAGCCCCTGTTGCTGAAATGCTTGGTTTGTGAAACTATGTACTGCCAGGCGCCGTCTCCGCTGTCCCCGTGTGAAGCGCGGAGGGCTGCCTGATAGTTCTGGCCAGGAGTGTCCTGCTGCTAAGCAACAGGCACGCAGCGTGCCTGCCCATCCTTGCGCCATCAGGCGCATGCGCACTGTCATGTCCCGTTGCTAGGCAACGGGACGCTTCCTTGTATCGGCTGTCAGAGTGTCTGACCGCCCCTCCACAGCTTGCCTTTAAACCTGGCTGTGGCACCATTAGGGTGCCAGAGTATCAGGTCTCCTGTTCTACAGAGTTATTGTATGTTCCTGCTCCTGTTTTGGTTCTGACCCAGCTCTCCTGACTTCTCTTCTGGATTGTGCCTGTTTGCCTCTGTTGTGATCTCGGCTTGTCGACTATTCTTCTGGATTCCACTACTAGTCCTATCCTTGTGACTTCGGCCTGTCTGACTTCTCTGTGGATCTGCCGTCGGTACCGCCTGTTCCTGTTTGGTTTCTGACCCGGACCGTCCTTACCACTCTCAATCACTACTCTGGTAACTGTCTAGGAGGACCGTGACCTGTGTACCCTGAGCAGCAAAGCCCAAACCTCCTTGCGGGGGTCCCGGGTGGAACAGCAGGAATATAATAAGGCACAACTACTCCAATGTATCCAGGGAGTAGTATATCAATTAGATTCTCTTCAGGGACCCCTGAATCCTTCACAAACAGCACCTACTGCCACACCTCCTGCCCAGCACTGGCTCCAACTCCTCCATGAATTTGCGCATACCCACTCCTGAGAAATATGATGACAATCCCAAGGGTTGCTGAGGATTTCTAAACCAATTCTCACGACCTGCATCCTGCAGCGCCTGTCTGCAGGTACTATGTTGGACCTTTTGTATATATTGTATCCTGCCTGTAGTACCACTGTCCACCAAAGGGGCCACTGTGGTACTTAGACTGCTCTTACCTGCCTCGTTAGTGCTAGAAGCTTAAATACCTGCTTCTGGCCCGTATAAGCTTGCCTGTCCCAAGCAACGTTTGCCAGATCATCTGTTGCATTTACCTGTGTTGCTGTTCCTGTTCCCTGGCTCCTGTTCTCTGAGTTCCCAGCACATCTATCCGCAGATCATCTCAGCCACTGTGTCTACTCCAGTATCCTGTGGTAACACTCTGCATATTATTGTTACCTGTTGTCTGAAGTTCCCAGCGCATCTATCCGCAGATCATCTCAGCCACTGTGTCTACTCCAGTATCCTGTGGTATCGCTCTGCAGATTATTGCTAGCTGTTGTCTGAAGTTTCCAGCACATCTATCCACAGATCATCTCAGCCACTGTGTCTACTCCAGTATCCTGTGGTAACACCTTGCATATTAGTGCTACCTGTTCTACTCATCTCACCACCTTCCCAGTGGTATCCAACCCTGCAACCCACAGGCTACTTGTCTCACCACCTCTCCAGAGGTATCCAAACCTGAAACCGCAGGCTACTCATCTCACCACCTTTCCAGAGGTATCCAACCCTGCAACCCACAGGCTACTCGTCTCACCACCTCTCCTGAGGTATCCAACACTGCAACCCACAGGCTACTCGTCTCACCACCTCTCCAGAGGTATCCAACCCTGCAACCCGCAGGCTACTTGTCTCACCACTTTTTCCAGAGGTATCCACCCTGCAACCCTCTGACTACTGCATCTCTCCATTGCTTTACAGCACTGCCTATTCCACGGTTAAGAATTGTGGTTACATTACTGCCTTGCCAGTTTTACATGCTGAACCTGTATTATCTGTGTTTCTAATAAACCACTTAATTTACCTACCTTCTCTCCATGGGCTTACCTTGGGAACCCTGACAGTATAATCTGGCCCTAAAACGGAGCCTGCTGCTGCACGCTTTCTTCCCTTGTGTAGAGGATTCCCAGGGTATTGGCTACTCCATATGAAACATTCTAAAGACCATGGCTACTATTTCCTCCGAAAATCCCCTGTTCCAGATGCTTCAATTGGACATTCTCCAACTACGCACTCAAATCTTGCTTTGGTCTTGAAAATTAATTTCCCAGGGACAAATTTGTTACTGCTGTACACTCTTCTGAGTCTGTATCTTGCTATAGGGAGTCTAATTCTGCTGCTAACATATCCCAACCAACTTTGTCTGCCTCTGACTCTTCGCAAGCAGCACCCTCTAATAATCCTAGCACAAAATCGCAGTTAATCGAGAACCCTGTAGCAAATTCCAGGTTCTCAGGTGCTCCACGCCCCCACCTGACCAAGGAGTGGCGATGGTGCAGAAGAACCAACAAACTATGTCTTTACTGTGCCAGTGATGTACATTTTTTACAAGACTGTTCACTCCGTAGATCACGACCATCTTCAGCCTTTGTCTCCATTCCAAAAGCATTGTCTGCTTCTGTGAGGGTCCTGTCCCCCAGTCCATTCCAGAGGGGCGCTGCCCTTGCAGTCCGTTCCAGAGGGGGCGCTGCCCTTGCAGTCTGTTCCAGAGGGGGCGCTGCCCTTCCAGTCATCCCTAGAGAGGGTCCTGTCCCTCCAGTCAACTCCAGAGAGGGTCCTGTCCCTCCAGTCATCCCCAGAGAGGGTCATGTCCCTCCAGTCATCTCCAGAGATTTTGCCACTCCACGCCCGAGTTGACACTCCATGCGGTTCAGCCTGAGATGCCACTCCATGCGGTTCAGCCCGAGTTGCCACTCCATGCGGTTCAGCCTGAGTTGCTAAACCATGCATTTCAGCCCGAGTTGCCACTTAGTGCTGTCTGCATTGAGGCTTCTCACAGTGCTGTCTGCGCTGAGGCTTCTCACAGTGCTGTCTGCTCTGAGGTTTCTCACAGTGCTGTCTGCGCTAAGGCTTCTCGCAGTGCTGTCTACACTGAGGCTTCTCACAGTGCTGTTCCTTTCAAGCCTGGTGTCCAGTCCGGGCCTCCTTCCAAGCTTGGTGCTAAGTCCGGGCCTCCTTCCAATCCTGGTGCCCAGTCCGGGCCTCCTTCCAAGCCTGGTGCCCAGTCCGGGCCTCCTTCCAAGCGTGTTGCCCAGTTCGGGCCTCCTTCCAAGCCTGGTGCACAGTCCGGGCCTCCTTCCAAGCTTGGTGCCAAGTCCGAGGCTCCTTCAAAGTCTTCTGTCCAATCTGGCCCACCTGCCAAGTCATCCGCCCAGTCCGGGCTGTCAATGCCATTGGTGTCCTGCCCGAGTCCCCAGGGATGTATGTTCAACCCGAGATGACCAAGTCGCATGCTAAACCGAAGTCATCCTCTGTTCCAGGCTTCTGACCACCTACCTTCAATGAGGATATTCAGCAATTTAATGCTCTTATTAAATTTTCCCTCTGTACCTGACCTCCTAGATACCTAACAAAACCAAGTATTTTACCTGTTATCCAACTTTACAGGGAAAGGTCTGGAATGGGCAAGCCCCATCATGAAAACCCAAAATCCCATTCTGTCTGATTTGCAGCTTTTTACTGATGCAGTGATCAAATAATTTGCCCCAGCACTTGCCAATTCCACTCCCAGTGCTTCATCTATGCCACCTTCTTTATCTCCGGCTACTCCAACTTTTTCTTCGCTCCATTTCCAGCAACCCTCTAAAACCCATAAAAAGAAAGGTAAAAAGAAGAGAAGTGTGACTTTGGGATCCCTGTATTCTTTGGACATGGTTTCTGTACCTTCTCTGCCCATGGATGAGGATTTTCCTATTACATGCCCAATAATGGACTATGACTCTGACTTTTTTTGACCACTCCTGGTAAATTGGGCGTCTGGAATCCGCCCTTTAAGGAGGGGGTAATGTCACGACCTGCAGCCTGCAGCTCCTGTCTGCAGGTACATGGTTGTTGGACCTTTTGTATATTGTATCCTACCTGTAATACCACTGTCCACCAAAGGGGCCACTGTAGACTGCTAGATGAAGTTGACCTCCATGCTCCTCGTCTCCTTGCTGAGTTCCTGGATAAGACCAATCCTTCCTTGGGGGAGAGAAGGGGAGGGGGGTACTGTTAGGAGCCGTCCCACGCTGTTCCCCTGTGAAGCGGAGACAGCCGCTTGATAGTTCCGGCCAGGAGCATCCTCCTGCTAAGCAACAGGCACGCAGCGTCCCTGGGTGTATTGGGCCCAAAGACAATTCCATCGTGCACTATTTTACATTTTGTAAAATGCTATCCGTTCTATAGGTAAACATTCATTTATTTGATATTCATAAAGTCAATTATTTTAGATGTCAATTAAGGTGTCGATAGTACTATTAGGTCACCAATTCACATTTTAGACAGTATGATTAGGTGGACAAATCAAATGCTTACAGTACTATTAAAGATTGAGAGATAGAACTATAGATATGATTAAGGTCAGGGTTAGGAATAGGAACATGGACAGGGCAGGGCCCTCTTAAGACCATCTTGGGCCCCCGGGCACATCAGTGCACCGGGGCCCCTATATATAAAAAAAAAAAAAAAAAAGATTATATATATAACATTGTAGCTTAGCCTTATCATTCCTGCCTCTAGCCCTGTCCATATCCCTAACCCTACCCATACCCCTGTCCCTAATTCTATCCCGGTCCCTAATCCTGTTCCTAAGCCTATGCCTTTCACTAGACCTGTCCCTATCCCTAATCCTATCCCAGTCCCTAACCCTGTCCCAGGGCCGTCTTTCCCATAGGGCACAATGGGCAGGTGCCCGGGGGCCCTGCAGCCCAGGGGGGCCCGTCGGAGGAAGCCCAAAAAAAAAACCTGGAAAAAGAAAAGAAGAAAATACTTACCGTGCTGTCAGCTGGCGATCCGGCTCCCTCCATGGTCTCCTCCTCCGTCGTGCTCCGCAATGGATGTCGGGCGGGCGTGATGATGTCACGCCAAACATGCACTGCGAGCGCGACGGAGGAGGAGACCAGGGAGGGAGCCGGATCGCCAGCTGACAGCACGGTAAGTATTTTCTTCTTTTCTTTTTCCAGGTTTTTTTTTTTGGGCTTCCTCCGACGGGCCCCCCTGGGCTGCAGGGCCCCCGGGCACCTGCCCATTGTGCCCTATGGGAAAGACGGCCCTGGGACAGGGTTAGGGACTGGGATAGGATTAGGGATAGGGACAGGTCTAGTGAAAGGCATAGGCTTAGGAACAGGATTAGGGACCGGGATAGAATTAGGGACAGGGGTATGGGTAGGGTTAGGGATATGGACAGGGCTAGAGGCAGGAATGATAAGGCTAAGCTACAATGTTATAGAATACCAGAAGCTCAATGAGAATCAGTGTTGAAAGAAATGTAAAAACATGTGCAATTAGATGTATTTGAATCTAATGAATTATGGTAATTTGGATAACAGCGATCATCTTCCTCGATGGTGACAAATCATCACCCTCATCATCATCATCCTCATCAAAAATATCTACATCAAATACATTTTTCGTTGAAAATAGATGATACACTAAGTAGGTACCTGTTAATCACCATGCATGACACATTGAAAAGGGGCAGCAGCAAATACACTGCAAAATGTCAGCAGCAACAAACTGGAGAGGATCAGCAGCAATAAATTGGAGGGGATCAGTAACTATACATTGGAGAGGGACAGCAGTGGCAGAATCAGAACTCATTAGATGGACAGCGTCGGCATCAGTAGACATTATTTAACAGATGATGAGAGAATGAGGGCACAATGTTTAATGGTGCAAGGTGGCATTGTCCTTGGGGCCACTGATCCGGGTGTAATACATACATGTGTTTGACAGCTACAGGATGGACATAATATGATTGGTGGGCAGCCAAATAGACAGGACTATAAAGTCAACAATATAAGGACATTAGGACAATTGATATGAAGACAGTATTTATTAGGTTGACAATTTAAATGTAGACAGTGTTATCCCTAGCTCTATCCCTGTCACTATCCCTGCCCCTATGAGTTTTGCAGGTTGGTGCCAAGACTCTCTGCACTCTCTGTGCTTATTGGAGAGCAGGGCTAAAACTACTTCCTGGGTGAAAGCACAAACAGGAAGTAAAATTCTGAGAAAAGGAAATATACCCTAATGAGCACACAGAAACTATGTGCGGTACAGTAGCCAGCATCACCATTTTGGCAGCGGCTGGGGAATAGAGAAGAGAACAGGAGGGGGTTGAGGCACAGCATCACTCAGTATGATTAAGGTACCTAAGAGGTATAAAATTAGGACACCTGTGGCTCTCCGGCTCACCATAAGGGTCTGGACTTAGCAAGGTTTTAACTGTGACATCCTGAGTAAACTTGTTGTTACACAGGCTAGGGTCTTATCTACAGGAGATGCCTTCATGTTGGCTGGTGAGTCTACACCATTATATATTGTGCACACAATGTCCAACTTATGTATATGCTGACACATTCAGAGCCATATTAAAGGCAAAAAAACATTCCAAGCAGATCCAGGACAAGTTCATTAAGAAGTACCAATCAGGAAATGGCTACAAGAACATTTCCAAGGCACTGAATATACCTTGAAGCACAGTTAAAACTGTCAATGGGCCAAGAACAGGTCCTCATCCAAAACTGGGTGTCTTGGCAAGGATAACAAGAGGCTAATTTCAACTCTAAAGGAGCTACAGTCTACCATAACAATGACGGGAGCAGCCATTTACCTCAGGAAATGGCACCCCTACCCTGCTCTTCAAACAATATATATAATGGCTTTAAAAGCTATTCAGCCCCCTTGGACATTTTCACATAGTGGATTTATTTGAAATTTACTCGCACTAATCAACAAAACGTACTCTATATTGTGTTAAAAATAATTTAATCAACCATTTGTCCAAATTAATCAATATAAATAAAATAAAAAATGATTCTTTTTTAGATACCCTCCTGCTATATCCATACTAGATTTCCTCTGAGGTAACGAACTTTCTTCGCATTAAGTCACATTAATAGTTTATTGGAGTCCACCTATGTAAAGTTAGGGTGTGTCAAATGATTACAGCATAAATACACCTGTCTCTGCGATCTCCCCCAGGTAGTTAGTGCATTTCCAAGCAAAGACAACAAATCAAAGGCAAAGGAACATTCCAAGCAGATCCAGGACAAGTTCATTAAGAAGTACCAATCAGGAAATGGGTAGAAGAACATTTCCAAGGCACTGAATATACCTTGAAGCACAGTTAAAACAGTCAATCGGCCCTCATCTAAAACTGGGTGTCTTGGAAAGGAGAGCCAACAAGAGGCCAATTTCATCTCTAAAGGAGCTACAGTCTACCATAACAAAGATGGGAGTAAATGTGCATGGGACAACAATAGCACACATGGTTTATATATATGGGCTGTATGGGAGGGAGGCAAGAAATTAACTCACATCAAAGCCTGGTTACAATTTACTCAAAGACATATCATGTGGAGAAAGATTCTATGGCCTGATGGGACTAAAATATAAACTTTTCAGCCCCAATGCTAAGCGCTATGCTTGGCATCAACATATTGAATACATTTTATCTACAGCATGTGTGATGGCAACAGCATGTTATGGGGGTGCTTCTGCAGCTGGGACTGTAAAGTCTGTGGCACCATTTAACACTTGGGGGTAAATGTATGAATCTCCGGATTCTTCATCTCCAGCGAGTTCAGCCTCTTCAGCGCTTAAATTTAAAGCAGCGCTGTCTTGTAAAGGGAAACTTCCCTTTACAAGGCAGCACCGCTTTAAATTTAAGCGCTGAAGAGGCTGAACTCGCCGGAGATGAAGAATCCGGAGATTCTTACATTTACCCCTTGCTGTCTACCAATGATCACCATTCAACCTAATGGAGCATGAGCAATTTTTCCTAGAAGAATGGGCTAAAATTACAATGTCTATATGTATAAAACTGATAGACACTTACCCAAATAGACTTAGAGCTATAATTGCTGCCAAAGGTGGTTCTACCAAGTATTAACTACAGGTGGGACTGTGGGATGGGGGGCAGATAAATGCTAATGCAATCACTTTTAAAAACAATTTGTTCATAATTAATATAGACAAATGGTTGGATTAAATATTTTTGACACAGTACTTGTGTTGATTAGTGCGAATTAACTTCAAATAAATCCATCACAGTTCCATGTTGTAAGACAGCAACATGTACAAAAGTCCATTGAGGTGAATACCTTTTACAACCATTGTCCATATGTATACAGAGATAGAAAAGATACAGCATTAGAACTTAATGTTGCAAAGTTTATTCTGTAATTAATATACATTTATATAAATGTTAATACATACATTTCATATTTTGTTCACATTTCATCTTTTGTTAAATAACATTTATATAAACATTAATAAATACATTTGATCTTTGACTCATGTTTTGTATATGCACCTGTTCTGCTTCCTGTGGGCACAAAGGACAGGAAGGGAATGGGTAATGCCAGAAACTGTGGTTCGAAGTAGTATATGAGAAAGTCAGTGACGGTCAGGATAATCCATCATTGTGCTTTGAAATCTATTCCTTTGCACATTTTTACAACTTATCATAAATAATGTCAATTTGTTGAGACTTTTATAGACCATAAAATATTTAGAAGCAGTTAAATGAACACAAAAATGACCAACAGAGTCAATAAAATGAAAAGAATTTAAAAGCAACTCAATAGAAGCCATACTATATTCTCACCAATCTACTTCTAGTTGATTTCTCGGAAAATGACCACGCTCAGCAGGATTTCACCAATGTATAGTATTTTTGCTACTTTAAAGCTGTGGTCTTGGAAACTAAAATGTGTCCTAGGCGTTAATGTCAAAAAACTGTTTCACTTGGACAATAGTAAGCTGATGTGACTATATGCATGAATAATGATTCCTCTTGGTCTAGAGACATTTTTCCGGTGTAAACAATGATCAGCTGTAGCAGCTGATTTATAATAGAAATCCTTTAAATCTGTTGAAGAAATGTAGCTAGCTTGACATGCCCCTATATAAAATTATATGATTCTGAATAGCATAGGTGATATTTCTCAGTTGGCCCAAAGGTGCCTAAGCCAATTTTTTTGTATACAATCTATTTTAGCACATTGTAGTCTTATAGAAAGTTACAAGCTGACTACCACATATACAGTAGTTACATTCCACAAAATGCAAATGTATAAATACAGTATGGAATGATATTCTACTGAATGGTGTAATAAAAGTGTAAGCCAGAAATGGCCTGTTCCACTGCAAAACTGGTTTTATCTAAGTTTGCTTTTATTTCGCTCACTACAGTCCTGCAAAATGCCAAATAATACTACCTGACATTACTTTTACACAAGTCATTTAGATATGGACTTTTTGGGGTTTAAATATAAGCATTTCCCTACTGGGCATGTGTAACAAAATACGCCTATATCTAGATTTGTGCATATCTCGGACTTATGGTCCCTTACACTCATAGACACAGAACAGGGGTGGCAAAGTTGAGGACAGTAAAGGCACCCCCTGGAGTTGCAGGATTGGGGCATGGGAATGCTTGGATGCATCCCCAGATATAATTGAAAGGTGTATCTTTGGGGGAAACTGGAGGACTGGTGAAAATTATGTGATAATGAAGATGTAACACCTAAGTAAAACGACAACATGCACACAGATCTTACCTGATGACGATGCAACCACCATACGCAATGCAATAGGGACTGCCCCTGGCATACATTGACCATTTGACCACAGGTTACAGAAACGCAGGACACAGGGAGAATTTAACAGGACTAAGTGACCACTTCACAAAATGGCCACCAGAGGTTTTGGTGGCAAATGGGTACCAGAATGTCTCACTAAACTGGGGTTGAGCTCCTACTGCTGGCAAGCCTAGTGCCTGAATTATCCCTACAGGCCTAGTGCCTGAATTATGATGAGGCCACAAATAAAATGCAGGGCAGTCTTGTAGCCTGATAAAAATCTGTGAACCAATATAACAAAAATAAAGGACCTATGATAAACTATTGGAGCCCACAGGCCATGTGTCCAACTCTCTGCTGTACAGACCTAGTCCCTGAAAAAAAGCCCATGGGCCTTGTGCGTGACATTGGTGTCAGTGGCAAAGATAACAAAAAGTATGTAAAACATACATATCAGCTCCTCGCAGAAAACAAATCTCCTCCCCGCCATTTTTCTTCCTACAATGCTTCCTGCCAACAGTGCCTCTTTTCCTGTTCAGCATGGTACTTGCTTGAAGAGGCTCTATCCTCTTCAAGATATGGGTTTGTCTTCTTTTCTTCACACCTCTGTGCCCTTTTCTTTTTTGTAACTTGCTCGCCAAGAACAGAGCCTTGTAGGACCCCAACAGATAGTGGGAGAGGAGCACACTAAAGAAGCGTTTTGATAGGTAGGAATTGAGCAGGGAAAGAAATGTGTCACAAAGGCCAATGGAGTGAAGGGTGCGTAGGAGAAGAGGGTAATCAAAGTGTCAAAAGCAGCAGAAAAGTCTAGGAGAATGAGTATGGAGAAATGACCCTTAGACTTTGCAGCAAATAGATCATTGATCACTTTTGTGAGAGCAGTTCAGTGGAATGTTGGGGGCAGACGCCTGATTGCAGTGAGTTTGTCACAGAATATTTCTGGGTGTAGATCACCTGCAGGTATTGGCACTGCTACACAAGAAGGCGAGTCTAACACGCCAATGGTCTTCACCAGGGACCTCCGCACAGGAGTTTGGGGTTCGCTGCAAGTGGCGTTCAGGTCGCTACCAGCGGGGTGAGTGATGAACAATCGTAGTTGTGCAGGCAGAGGTCTTAAGCGTGCAGGCAAGTGAGGTACCGAGGAGTAGATCAAAGCGAAGTCAGGAAGCCAGGAGCCAAAACCAGACAACAGGAAGCAGACCAAAGGGAGATCCAATGCAAAGTCAGGAAAAGCTGGTTCGGTACACAGAAAACTGTAGTGGATACAGGAGAAGTGGGGCATAGGGAGACCTAGATACTCTGTCACCATTGGGTGCCAGAGTCTCCCTGATATAGAGGCTTCTGAACTTTCATTGGTGGACAAGGGTATCGGCACTCAGCCACACTGACAGGAAGCCGGGAAGCATGTCTAGTTGCCGTAGCAACGGCCGCGCATGCGCCCGGGCCTTGCCAGCAGAGGCGGAAGCATCCCGTTGCTCGGCAAGGGGCGCAGGAAGGAGAGAGCGGTGTCTATCTCCAGCAAAAGAGGGGAAGCAGGAATGGCGCTTGACAGATTTGAGAATGAAATGAGAGGAGATAAAGTGAGACAGGCATTTGTATACTAATTGCTCAAGTAACTTGGAGGCAAAGGGAAGGAGAGAAATAGAGCGGTAGGGGTGTGGTAGGATTTATAGGCACTTTAAATGCCAACACAGTTAAGACATACAAAACAAAACCGATTACCATAACACCGACAAGCTCAAAATATGTAATTACCATATAACAGACAGGCAATAATCATCATCACCATCATCTATTTCTATAGCGCCACTAATTCTGCAGCGCTGTACAGAGAACTCATTCCCATCAGTCCCTGCCCCATTGCAGCTTACAATCTAAATTCCCTAACACAGAATCACCTCCACATGTAAAATGCGACTAGAAGAAATATGTACAGTGACAAATGATGTCACTTAGAATGGCCAGAGTAAAAATAACACTTTTAAGGCGGTAATCTAGGCGGTGGGTCCGAACACTGTCTGAGCATCGGGATAAGAACAAGATTTCCTCCAGTGGTACTCTGCAGTATGGGAGCACTTTAGCAGGTAGCATGTCTCTTTTGCGTGCCTTGGTTAGGGTTTGGATCGTCGGAGACTATATGTGGTAGCTGGAGCTGCATTGTCTAGAGCTAAAGTGAGTGTTTTGTTATAGAAAGAGGCAGCCTGATTAGGATAGTACAATGCAGTCATTGGAGAAAATAGTTGTTTTAGTGAAAATGAGAAGTGGACTGAGTTAAGATTACTTAGGTTTTGTTGTGTATGTGTTGATAGGGGGGAGGGCATGAGGTAAGTTGAGGCTGAATGAAAGGAGGTTGTGGTCGGAGAGTGGGAAGGTGAAATTGGAGATGGAGCAGTTGCAGGAGAAAACAAGGTCAAGGAAGTGCCCATCACAGTGGGTGGGAAAGAAGGTCCATTGGTAGAAACCAAAGGAGGAAGTAAGTGAAAGAAGTTTAGTGGCAGAAGAGGCAGTGGGATTATCAATGGGAGTATTGAAATAGCCTAGTATGAGAGTATCAAGGCCAAAGGATAAGAAATAAGTGAGCCAGGCCGCAAAGCTGTCAAGGAATTGGGAAATTGGACAAGGGGATGATAAATGACAGCAACACGAAGGTGAAGAGGATGAAATAAATAGATGTGATAGTGTAGATTTCAAATGAAGAGAATGAGAGGGAAGGTTCAGTGTGTATGACTTGGAAGGTGCAGCTTGGAGAAAGTAGAATGACCACTCCACCGCCTTGTCTGTTCCCAGGTCTGGAAGTTGGACAGAGGGAGAGTCCCCCATAGGAGAGAGCTGCAGGGGATGTAGTGTCATAGGTGGTCAGCCAAGTTTCTGTAATGGCAAGGAGGTTAAGGGATTTAGAAATAAATAGATCATTGATGGATGTAAGTTTGTTACAAAGAGATCTGACGTTCTATAGTGCACAGGAGAAGGAAAGAGAAGGTAGTGGAGATATGTGGATAAGGTTGGCGGGATTGGAAGTACGGGGTGGATGGAAAGGTTGGGGGTGAAGTGAGAAGTGTGAGCAGATAATGGGGATTGTACAGGTCCCAGGGTTAGGTGAGATATCACCAGCAGCCATGAGATATCTCACCTAACCCTGGGCCCTGTACAATCTCTATTATCCGATTGGCTCACCATCTTGGCTACTGATATGTTCAGATTGGCTGTCACCAATGCCAGGATGTGTTGCAGTAAGTGCGTACTTACCTGTGCTGGATCGGCAGTCTGGTGAAAAAAATCCTCTTCTTTTCACTTTATGGCCAGCTCAAGCACTGTCTTCTTCTTGGTTACTATTCCTTGGCAATGCTACAAGAGAACACTCTGTTACAAGACACCAGTAGCACTATCTAGTTACTTTTGATTGCTTGCATTTTGACCCTTCCAGCTGACTTCATTCATTAACATTGCAGCTATAATATATAAAATTGCGGCCATCTATTTGGATTACTTATTTTCATTCCATTTGGACTGCTGCAGAAAAGAAGATTTCCGCTGAATTTATAAAGCGGTAAAAAACAGATAATGTTAATAAATGTGATTTTCACAATTATTAATACCATTTTTAAGACATTATTCTTTGTTGTGTAGATGAGTAAGAGTAAAAAAAAATCTGAAATTATCTTCCCACAAATATATAATCTAAGTGACTCTTGAATCTAATCTGGGTTCACAGTTTATTAATTCAATATTCAGTTACAGTTATATTGTGTTAGTGTTCCTTATTTAAAAAAAAAAAGAAAGCAGTTCTGAGACTTTTCATTTACGTCAGACTAGTCCATGAAATCTGCCTTATCTCTGTGCTTTCACTAACCTACAAATAGGCTTTGACAGTCTGTCACTTCTTGCTTCTAGAGAGATTAACATGGGTCCCTTTGAGTTTACATCTGCTGCTAGATATTATACCCAGTGTTATACTAGTGTGTGGCCAGTAAATGCAGTCATAGCAGTGTCTTGACATTGCAGGTTGGGTTACATAGTAGTTTTAGACTAACATGTTAGCATAAGTAAGAAAATGACAAAAATCATTAAACATACAGAGTACCCTACAAGAAACATGTATTAACTTCTGTGTAAACCTTACATGAACTCTTTGCAGCATTTTCTAGGAGTATTACTGTTAGATGGTGGTTTGCGATAACTTGAGACTAAACTAAGACTTGTACTAAAGAATTCAAATCTACATCATATTCAAGTTAGTCTGACAACAGACTGGATGAGAGATAAAAAAAAATTAGCTATCATATGTAAATGTTTTGTGGCATTGGACAAGTAATGGAAACACCTGAGTAAGTTGGTCGCAACGTGTTTCATTAGAAGCATCATACCACACTGATAAAAATGTCTATGTTCTCCATAAAGTAAATAGATATTTTGAATGCTGTCTATTTACCTTGGACTTGTATATCACTTTATATACTCATATTGTAAATAAAATAGGGGTTCCTCCTGACCCAAAGATCCGAAGATTTTATTCAAGCATGGACATTTGGAATTACAAATATGGTGGTCTATGTGTCCCGAAGATCAGAAAATTTTATTCAAGCATGGACTTTTGTCTATACAAATATTTTGGGGACATCTTCATGGACCTTATTTTGGAATACAAATTTATATGGACATGGTTTTAAAGCATTTTTGGATTAAAAGCTGCTGACAAAAGAACAAGGCATCATATTGGTGAATATATGGGTGTTTTATATCTTTATTGGGGTTTTATTATTATTATTATTATTATTTTTATTATTATTAAAATGTTGTGATTTAAAACAGAGTGTTGTGGGGTTTTTTAACATTTCTGCTTTGGAACTATAGGTCGCAACCAGCCATGGGTGTCAGCCCATGTTGGCACTTGTGGTTCTCCAAGTGTCAGTATGACCTGACTGCCATGGGTATGCTGGTGCTTGTAGTTGTACGGGCATCAGTATGCCCAGACTGTTTAGGGCAGTCTGTCCTGGCTGGGACTTGTAGCACCACAAACAAAAATGGCATGTTTGTTTTTTTAACACTTTCATCGCTGTTGTTACCCTAAACCCACCGCCCAGGGGTGTAGAAAGAGCCCTAGTCCTTTCATCACTGGGCTGGGTATTCCTAGAGGGGGTCCACTCCTTTTTATTGCGGACCCCACTCCCTAGGCAATCCAGCCCAGCGATGAACACCCTGGGGTTGGTTCGTCATTATGGCAGGGGGACCCCTGCCGTGTGTCCTCGTGCCTAGTGCTGGTTACGTAAAATTTGTGGGGACCCCATGCAAATATTTCCCTGATTTTCACGCAACCAGCAGTAGGCTGGCAGCACTAGAGTTAATAGTGCTTGGACAGGGGGACCCCACGCATTTTTTTTTTCAAACATTCATCTGTTTTTAAACTTTTGACAGCTGCAGCTGTATAGGCAGGGCAGTGTAACAGTGATGTGTTTGACAATCTCTCATCTAGGAAACAGCGTGTTGTATATTGCAATTTTTACCTAAACACGGGAGAGTTAGCTAAACATGGGAGAGTTGGCTAAACATGGCGTGCTTGAGTTCCCAGCAAATCGCTAGGGATGACCAGTGATTTTGAAGATCAGAGTAAAAAACAGCTTAATACATCTGGTGACTTGGGGACTGAAATCACAGGTTATCACCTGATTTGCCGCAAATTTAAATCGCTGAAAAAATCGGAGCTTGATATATTTACCCCATGTAGTAGGCAAACAGCCTGCATCCCACCACTGACTTACAATTTGTGACATACAAGGGGCATTATCTTTTTAAATGCACAAATAGCAACCAGATTTCTCTAAGGAACGAAATCACCTATTATATTAATCAATTACATAATTTACCTACGTCAGTAGTTAATAACCTTTTTTTGGGCAGGGTGTAAATTATATCTCTGGATTAGCTTTGTGCCCCATTGTTCCATTTTCCTTTAATCATTTATTTCATTGTAATTACTTTACCATTGCCCCCCTCCATTGGAACGATCTCCCCTGTGCTGTCAGAACTTCCCCAAATGTTAAAAGTTTCAAGAGAGAATTAAAAACCCACCTATTCTTAAAAGCTTTCCAGTCATCTGCCTAACTACCTACCTGTTGGCTGCCTCTCCCTCTCTTTCCCCTTCTTGCTTCATATGACCCTGTCCCCATTTCACCTTCCTTGTGTCCTCGGTTTGTCTGCCCCGGCCTTTAGATTGTAAGCTCCTCTGAACAGGGTTCTCTGTCCTTCTGTTTCCAGCACTTTTAGCTCTGCTCTACAGCAACTCTGCCCTTCTATTTCTTGAGCCTTTTGCCCTCTGACTCCACTTCTGCTTTTCTCTGCACCTTTTCAGTTACACTTACCTGTTAGTTGTGCCCACTCACTTGGGCACAGCAGACTACCTGCAGTGCTGTGCTTCCTTCACTCTTTTTATTAACTATGCGCTGAGCTACTTGAGTTATTGTGATGCTTGTTTTTTATGCTGTAATGTTATACCTTGTTCTGTCCTACTGTTTGTCTCTGTATGGCGCTGCAGACACTTTGTGGTGCCTTACAAATAAAAAAATAATAATAATAGTAATAATTATACCTTTATTTTTAAGTTAGTATTTTATTGGTAACACATATCATAAAATGGAATTGATTATTGAGACTGTAAACATCCCATGTACTGGCAGGTGCATGCTCATTGTGGTTCTGCGAAGCTTTTTGTGGTCACATGAAATAGAGTCACAGGAATTTCTGCCCAGACCCACAGCTAAATAATGTCAAAGACAATTATGACAAAGAGATGGAGGGACACAGTTTTATAGTTGATTTTTCTCAATAATGGTGTCTTCACAACTGGGGAATTAGACTTTGTATCTGCACTGTAGAGAATAGTTGTTGCCACCACCAGGTGCTTCAGTGGCACATGGAACAACTTGCTTTTGGGTGGAGTGTAGCTGCTCTACAGTTTGCTTATGTTTATCTCTACAATAAAGTATGTTATTCTGGTTGATAAAGCAATGGTACATGAGTTCAGCGACATCAGACAATGGTTTCCTGTTTACAATTACAATGTTTTCAAAAGCTTTATATAAAACAGGATCCTCTCTTTTTTGCCACAGTCTAGGAGGGGGCGAGTGGAAACATCTTCATTGATGTCAGACAGGATAACATTAGTATGAGTACCCAGCATTCACATCAGTATTAGCCTCAGTATTCGCATTAAAAAGAACACTAGCATTAACATCACCATTTGTACCAGTATCAGCAGATGGCCTGTCATCCTTGCCAGTCCGTATGATCCCCTTTTTTCTATCTCTGAATTTTAGAGGCCTTCACTTTTGAAAAGGAAGAGGTCAAGTTAGAAGGGTTCCGCAGGGAGCTCTTTCCAAAAATTCAAGATAGTCTTTGAGCATAAAGTTATTAGCCCAGGGTTTTGCAGATATGGACCCACTCTCACCTTCAGAATATGGGTTTTCCCCTGAATGGCAAAGACAACTTGTGCAGTGGCATAGGATTGAACATTCCTAGATGAGCTGTGGTGAATAAATATGCAAAGGAGCATTCTTTCTGCAGACAAGCATCTGTCAAGTATTCCTCCAATCCACATCCCTAACAGTTAACAGGTAAGCCTCAGGGTAATGTGGAGCAAATAATCTCAGATGGAAACTATTGGATGTTTTTTGATTAGCAGTATAAACAGGTAAGCTAGAGGGAGTTACCCAGGCTATGGCTTCCTCAGATGTGCTGGGACTCGAAACAGCCACTGAGCCTTTTCTCTCCTCTTGTCCTATCTATTCATAGGTTTTCCTTGGGTGAGTTACACTAGCATTGTAGGAGCAGTACTGACCAGGGCTGCATTCAAAGGTGGACATGTCATCCCATCTGTGGCCTGAGCGGTCTCGAAAAATGGAACAACTTTTGCCATGACAATGATCATCTCTATGACCCGGGCACTTGTATGCATTCCTGGTTGAAGACAGTAACATATTCAAACAGAAGCTGGGCTAAGATCAATGACTAGCATTTGCAGAGAAAACCTCTTTCCTGCAGCACTGCCAATAAGTGTCTGGAGTGAATGAATAATGGTCCATTATAGTATCTTTGATTTTACTATATACCATAATATCCTCAACTGCCAGATTGGCTTACGCATCCCCAGTTAACAAGTTGGAAAGGTGGATAAACCAAGAGGAATGAGCTGTAGTGACTCTTTCAAATATAGGAAAGTGTGGGTTCATCACATTTCTTCATTTTAGGTATAAGAGTAGAAATAGGCACATGGGCAGCTTTGCTGCTTGGACTTGTTGGATTTCCTCCTGATGCATTGCAAGCTCGTACTGGAACAGTAAGAACAGGTGCTGCGTCTGTCAACCCATATGTTCTTTCAGACACTGTTGACATTCTTTAATCTGCTGCATGATGGTCCCGATAAGAGGTCCTTGCCACCAGGACTAGTTTTGCTCTCACTTCTAACATCTACCTGTTTGCCTTTAAACTAGGTGCACTGCTGTAAGACAGAAGCTGAAAACATAATTCCTTTCTTAAAGGCCTGTGGAAAACCATTACCTTTGTCACAATATATAGGTAGTTGATCTGAAATCACACTAAATAAGAGTCCACCAATACTGAATGTTCTTTTCCATTTAAAGACGTCTGCAGCAGTGACAGACCAGGGTAGTCAGAAATCTTGTGTAGTTGCAGAGGTTTTTTGGTTGATGTGCTTTGAGAGTATTACAGGAGTCACATATGGACACCTCTCTTTCACTGTCACTAAACATGGTAGACCAAAATAGTGACTCTTTGGCCCTGTGATTGGTGGCTTCAAGGCACTGCTGTCGTTGATCTAGCTGCTTTGCATAGTACTTCTGCAGGGTGTACAGTATTATGAATTGTTGACCTCTGAAGATAACTCCATCAAACAGAGTAAGCTCATCTCTCATGGCAAAGAAGGGGTGCAAATCCTGTGAGATCTCTGTAAAGGAATAGGGCCACTCTTGTAATGTGGTCTGAATTAGCCTTTGGCACAGATCGTCCGCCAAAGTTTCCCGCTGTAGCTCATCCTTTTGATTGGAGGATAGTATTTTCACAGACATGATACATGTCATACTCATCCTCAACTGTGGGCACTCAGTGTGAGGTAAGTAAGCCCATCAGAGGGCATCAGCCACAAATAATTATTTGCCACACTTGTATACGACATACAGTTGGTATCTCTGTAACTTGAACATCATTCTTTGTATGTGTGCAGAAGCATTATGCAAAAACTTCCTCAGTATGGTGATAAGTGGCTGATGGTCTGTCTCATCAGTGACAGGACTCCCATATATAAAGTCAAGGAATTTATAACAGGCAAATACTAATTCCAGCAGTATTTTTTTCAATCTGTGCATATTGTGATTCAGTCTCATTCAGTGCACTGAAGGAGAAGGCTCTGGTCAAGGGCAGGCTGGGCTGTTGGGCAGGGGGGCATCTGCCCCCCAGGCCGGTCTCATAATGGGCTACCTTGGGCTGGGTCACTGGGCCATCTGCATTTTTTTTCCTTTAAAATGTTCCTAATAGGCTGCTGAATCGAGTCTATGGTTATGGGCCTGTTATTTTGGAAGCAAACAACACCCAGTCCGTGTTGTGAGGCATCTGCAGAGATTACCACTGGTAAATGCACCTTAAAGTACTGGATGGCTTGTTAATATGTATTTCAATTTTGTAACTGCAGTCTGCTGTGGCTCCTTCCAGCACCATTTTGTATCCTGGTGTAGATGCTGTCTTAGTGGTGCAGTTGTCTCACTATAGTTAGGAAGAAATTTCAACATGGAGTTTGTCATTCCCAGTGATCGCTGAAGATAGCTATGATAGCTGAGACCATACTGTATTGCTTCCTGTCACTCCTTTCACTAGGAATATCACTGACTGGTATTAGCACAACTAAATTGAGAGGCGCGGAGTCTAACGGACCACCGGTGTTCGCCAGGGACCCCCGCAAGGAGGTTTGGGCTTTGCTGCGTGTGATGCGCAGGTCGCGGTTCTCCCAGATAGTTACCAGTGCAGTGAATGGAGAGTAGTCAAACTGGCCGAGTGGAAACCAGAGGAGCACAGTACAACGGAGAGAAGGCAAATCGTAGTCAGGAGCAGTCCAAGGGTCAAAACCAGTGCGGGCAGCGAAGAACAAGGGATGATCCGGAAGAGAAGTCAAACAATAGCCAAGGAGTTAATACTCAGGAGTAACACAGGAACAACCATGCTGGAGCTGGAAGAACCAATACTCTGGCACTAGACATGTGTCAGAGGCGCCTGTGGAGAGCGCGGAGACGGCACCTGACACTTCCTCTTTCGGGGTAATTATACTGAGCCTCGTCATGTCTAGTTCAGCAAGTACTTTGTCCTTCGTAGCACCTGGGATGCGTCAGAGTGCACAGACTGTGGGGACAAATGAGTCATCCAGTCGCATGTGGTGAATGACAGGAAGTTTACCAATAGTATCAGAGTTGAACAGATCTTTGAATTCCTTTTGTTCTGGAATCTCTGGCTGTACCATGTGGGCTTCGGCTCCCAGGTGTATCAAGCCCAGTTTAACTTATCCAGCACTCCTAGTAGTAATCTGACATCATGATCAACAATGTGAACCTGCAATGGTGCACACATGAACTTTAGTGTGGCCTTGCCCATAGTTTTAATGATTTGACCTCCATAGACCACAAGGTTTACTGAATCTGTTTGGGCAATTAATGCCTGTGGGTTTATTCTGTGCAGGAGAGTGTTTGACATGACGTTGCACCAGTGTCAATACCAGTGTTATCCTGTCTGACATCAAGTTTTATCTTCCATACATTTCCATTGTGTTTGACACAGATGCTAGTAGAGATTTCTCCTTTCTCAGCGACCAGATCTACACTCTCACAATATATCATATTGTCAGGTTCTGATATGGACTTGGTCTTCACATTATTGACTCTATGTGACTGCCGTTCCCTCAATTGTGTGTAACCTCATACAGTAAACACCCAAAGTCACAGAGGCTGGGAGCATGTTTGAGACAAATTGGTGGCATAGCGGTGGGATTATTTAATTTCTTAGAGTATTAAGTGCATGGTTTAAGCAATTAATCCTTGCACTTATAAACTGATTGTAACCTTGCGTGGAATACAATAGTTTTACAAGGACAAAAGTCAGGCTTATTACTATCTTTTAAGACATACGTGTAAAACAGTTTTCCCTTCACTATTATTCTTTCCTATCTTTTATTTTGCAAAGTAACTGCAAGAATGGCAGCTGCTTACAAGAAAAAAAGCCAAAAAAGTTTTAATTGCCCTGTGTGAGTAGCGAGGTCTTGACTTGACAGATAAAACTAAGAAGGTACTGGTTCGTGCATTAGTAGAGGATGATGCCAAGAAGCAATGTAATATGGAACCTGAGCTGGGAAATCAAGACAACACTAGAAGAACAAAGTGTGGATACTGTCCCAGATACAGAGGATCCACTAACTATGATGAGTTTGGCAGAGCTAACTAAAGAATGTCAGCTGCGAGGTGTCTCCTATCACAACAAAACTTGAAAGGAGATGATTAAGGACCTCACCTGGGCACAGGAAAACCCGCACGATGCTTTCAGCCAGTATCGTATGTGGACTATTATTCCGGGCTACAAAATGAGTCTTCTGGAACAGCTGAAATGTCTAGAGGAGAGTTTTAAAATTGCTCAAGAGGTATATGCTTGGGGACGATCCATACCCCATTTTGGCAAATTCAATGTCGCTGGGTGGCTGCAGAAAGGCACCGCCTGCAATGACTTCCTTCACCAGCTGGAGAAGCAATAGCCCATCCTATAGGGGTGGCCCACGAGGAAAAGGTGCCCCTACCAGCTACAGTTGATATGGAATATGCTACTGAGATTTTGCATCCAGTGGTCCCGTTTACTCTGCGGGGAAAACTGATGATGCTAGCAGCATATTACTACAGGCTACACAGAATTTTCTACTGGAGGAGGCTGATTTTAAAGAGGACATAATTGTTGATAAGACTATTTCTGTGGGAGAAGTGGAAGTGTCTAAAAATATTCCCACAAGTGTGTAAGTGGTACTGATCTTGGACGATTATTATCCCAATATGTTCCCACAAATGTTGTTCCTGCTATCTCTAATTCTGTTGCAACATGTGACTCATCTCAGGTAGTATGTGATAATGCTGAACCTTGCAATGATGTGACTTTGTGTAAAGATTCTGAAATGCTCTGTGATCGTTTTGCATCTGCAAATGTGCTAGTGATATGTGACAGGGAGAAGGTTTGTTCTATTGTACCTGAGGGATGAAAGGATGTTAATGTCACTGTGTTAGAATTGGCTGAAAGTACCAACGTTTCTTCCCAGGTGCCAGAAGGTGACAGGGAAAAGGTCTGTTTAGTTGCATCTGAACTGTGTAAACCAGGATGTGACAGGGACAGGGTATATTCTATTGTACCTGATGTGAGTAATGATGATAATGCTAAAACTAGTATTGTATTAGAATCTACATACATTTTTACACTGACATCTTGTCATGAGGTAGGGACAGATGACACTGCTACTGCAAATATGGGCATTGATAATGGTGTAGCTAAGATGCTTGCTAGAAATGGAACAGATGACAATTAATTCTGTTGTGTTAGAGAAAGGCAATGTGTCTACCCAGATAATATGCTCAGAAGATAGGGTACAGGGTAAATGGGAGGGAGGGCAGAGTGAAACCGTGTGTTCTGTGCCTAACCAGCCGAGGTAGATGAGGGGCCCAAACTCCCAGTTATTCTACACCTCCAGATAGATGAGTCTAAAGGGGAGGGGAGTGTCTTGTCCAGTAGCCCCCAGATAAGAATTGCATAGTGTGCCCCACTGAGAGGGAATTTTGTGACTGGGAAGCAGGGCAGAACGGAAGTAGGTATTCTAAGATGGCAAAATTAAGGGGTTCCCACTTACAGGAGTTTTTCTGGGAGTGAGGTGTTCTCTCAGGCAGCACCCACAAAGAGACTCAGTCAGTGAAAGTACAGAGAGTGTAGCTAATATTGCAGAGGTTACCCCACAGCTACTGAAGGACCAGAAGTCCCAGCCGAATGAGGTATTTGACTCCTTTTTAACCCTTCTCACCGGAGACCCTAGTGAGACCCAGCTAACAACTATCCCAGTGGAACCAGGGGGAATCTGTGGGAGTTGGCCTGGACAATGACCTGTCAGTCAATCCCCATGTCATCTCTTAAAAATAGGAGGTGTTGTACTGCCATTGTCACGGTTCTGCAGATAGGATTCTTGATCTGCCCAATTTAGCACTACTCCTAGCAAGGCGCGGCATCCTAGCAAGGCGTGGTGTCTGCTTGTTCAGCGGGATGAGATGGAGCGTAAGCTCTTGCAGACAGCGGTATAGCAGGGTAAGATGGAGCATAAGCTCTTGTAGCCAGCGGTACAGCGGAGTGAGATGGAGCGTAAGCTCTTGTAGCCAGCGGCACAGCGGAGTGAAATAGAGCGTAAGCTCTTGTAGTCAGCGGTACAGTGGAGTGAGATGGAGCAAAAGCTCTTGTAGCCCTTGGTACAGCAGAGTGAGATGGAGCACGAGCTCTGATGGCACCAATGGAACGCACAGGAGGCAATGGAGCCACTTCTGATACCAGGCAGGTAACACGATCAACACTCAGCTGCAGGGGGAAGTGCCTTTTAAAGTTTGGAGCCGAGATTGGTTGTCCAATAGGAAGCATGCAGAGGATATAGAGGATCGAGTCCGCACATGCGCAGACCCAAAAACAGCCAACAGCCGGATCACGGAGGTAAGAGGTAAGCTGGAGGCAGGTAAGTGTGTCGAACCACGGTTGTAGAAATTGAAGGTCCGCCATGTGACAGCCATTAGATATAATGTTAATCAAGGTCATAGAAAATTCTTTGCATACTAAAGTCAACAAATGTATTTTTGGAGTTATTGAAGCTCCATTTCTTGCATATGCAATTAACAGATTAGGGTTACACATTGATCCAGGAAAGGGTCAAGCTAAATTAGACTGCACTTGACCCAATAGCTTAAAATCCATCAAGAGATAGGGATAGACAATTAATACAGATGATTCATCAAGAATTTAACTTTATAAGTAAAACCCATTGCTACTTTGTCCAAAAGGGGTGCTAATCCTAAAAAAAAATATTTTAGAAGCAGATATACGCCAAGTCTTACAGTGACGGGACATGTTCTCCCCATATTTGCGTGGGTTGCCCCTGGGTGCTACAGTTTCCTCCCACAGTCCTAAAACAGACTGGTAGGTTAATTGACTGCTGATATAATGGACCCTAGAGTTTATGTATCTGTTTGTGTGGTAGAGAATTTAGATTGTAAACTCCAATGAGGCAGGGACTAATGTGAACATATTATGCAGTGTTCTGTATAGCACGGCGTAATATGTTTATGGTATAATACAAAAATATGTAATATAAATAATAATTAAAACAATATTAACCCTAAACAGAAGAAAATCTCTGCAGCCAATGAAATAATAAGAGCAGATAGTAGTGTACCATCTGAGGCAGGCTGCATACAAGCAGAGTCAGGAGAGAGGTCAAAGGTCAGTGCAGGAGGCTGAAAAGGCAGGGTCAGGAAATAGACTGAGGTCAAGCCCAGGGGTCATAAACAATTCTTTTACAAAATTTCTTTATAGGACTTGAACTGGTATTGTAGGTTGAAATAGTAGGATGTGGTAACTACCTGAATCTTACTAACAGCTATACCACATAATCAGTACTTAGCAGACAAATTATAGAAGAGCACAAGAGAAGACTGATCAGTGAAGGTACCAGTCAACCCCATCTGGGGCCTAACCATTACAGACCAATAAGAGCAGCTTTCTCAAGCTGAATTCCATGAAAGTTAGAAAAACATTAGATTAGACTATGGAACTACAAGTCTCAGCAAACCCTGGTAGTCAATAACTGTTTGTGCATGCTGATGCATGTAAAACTAGCATGCCTCTAGCTGCCAGAGCATGCTGGTGCTTGGAGAACTACAACACCATAGAAAATATATTTTAAAAATATAAACACTCACCAATTCCTCATTGCCATACTTTTGCATACCTAAATTCTTAGTCTTATTCATCCATCCTGCAGTGATCTAAGGGTTAAAAAAAATACAAATAAAAACCCTGTTGGACTTGCTCCTAGTCGAGCCACACCTGCACTGAAAGCAATGTGACCTGGATGTGAACAGCCAATTAAGACAGCTTTCTCTGGTTTGCTGGAGTGTGGGAAAACTGCTCCTATTGGCTACTACATGGGTTATGTATGAACTACACTGTATCTATAAAATCCATTCATAGTCCTACAGATGCATGTCCGGTGCTGCTTAAATGCTTGAAAAATGATTGGCTATTGGAAACGATAGAGAATACATCCTCAATTCACTGGGTTTTCTTATAGTATATTTCTGCACCCTGTGTCCCATCCAGCATTCACTATGTACAATTTGTTGTACTGATAGCATGTTTTCTATATGAATTAATAACCAACAAGAGGCATATAAAAAACACAAGTGTGTATGAGGTCTTATTATTGCTATTACAGATTTAATTGGAACTCAAGTATAGTCATAGTGCACGAGGGTACACCTAGACAGACAAATGGATGAGACAAATGCAATAGATATTTCTTGCATTTAACAAAACACACCTTTAAAGCCTTTGTAGATACAGCCAGTTTATTGGAATGTGATCCAGGGAAATCCTAGGTTAAAAGCTTGCACTCTTCCACAATTATCTTAATTTCCTCCAATGGTCATATCAAGTTACCTTTTTTGATTAGATGGAGGTTTTACTGCTATGTATAAAAGCTTATTTAACAGATTACCATTTAGACATGACATGTTAAGGAATGATAATATCACTCAACAATTTGCGAATCATTTAGAGTATTCTATATTTCATTTACATGGTTTTGAATTTATTTGCCAACCATTCATTGTAGGTTACTATTTTCTTTGACATTTGATTATAACTGCGCACAAAAAGTATCCTCTGTTTCATGTTCAGTCTTCTACTTTATTCTTCATATACTACTTCCTATTATACATCCCAATGTTTTTCTTATAACTTATGTCTAGTTCCATACATATTGCAAATATTTTGGTTTGAAGTGTTTCATATTTTGAGCTGCAACATTCAACTCAAAATACACAACTCAGAAAGCAATTCTGCACACCGGATTTTACATGTACTTATGGACCAAAAAGCTCTAAATGAGGCCCTATATACGGTATTTGTTCTATGTCATAAATATCACTAATATGTCTCAAAACCATGTAAGTACAATGAAAACTACAATATTGGATTACACATCACAGTGACCAACAGGTTTTCTAAAATAACCTAACTTATTTCTTCAGCATCAAACATTTTTTTTTTACAGTGAATCTGTATAAAACAGCTAAACACCCTTAATTCATTCTGCTCTTAACATTATTCCCTTGACATTTGTGCATTTTATCCATATATGAGGTAGAAATGTGTGTGTTTTCATCCATTTGGGGTAAATTCATTTTGTATCTAAGTAGGTTATAAATATACAGGATGCACAAGCATATGTGTTTGCTTTGTTTTGTAATTTGCGTTTCTATTTTTCGGTTATATGTTTTTCTTGCATCTTATTATTGCCGTCTTTCTGCATTTTCTTCTCAGATTCAAACTAAAAAGAATTACAAATAAAATGCACAAGAATAGGAGACACACTGGCCACACATTGGCAGACATAGTGATATGTGTTAGTGTATATAAGGGCCAAGTTTATATACTGAAAGAAACTTGCACATAAAGGCACTAATTATTTTTTACATACATTTATTCCAATTTGATTGCAAGATATTTAACACGAGTCTCTTTCTTGTGCTTCTTTGTCTTGTTTTTAATTCACTGTATTGATGTCTTTTACTTGGCTTGTGTACTAAGTACTTGCATATTTAATAAACATACTGTCACTGATACTGAGTTGGCCCAATTTTGGTGTAGTTTACCCTAAAAAAATGTGAATCAGCATATAACCGTAAATACATGTGTATGAGTAAAGCCTAATGATAGGCTATTGGGCGTACCATCATGATGTTCATACTCAAGCCATCTTGATGATGAGGAATGTATTGATTAGAGTCTGACAGGCAGCGGGTCTGTCATTAGCATTGCAACTCCTTGTGGAGCTAATCATCATCGCTCCAGAAGTTTGGATTTTTATGCATGAATTGCCAAGCTGCAAGAAAGAATTGGATCCCCCCCAAGGTTTTAGATGATAAATAAAGTGGTGAACAAGGGTGTATGAGGAGTTACTGGGCCTCAGTCATTAAGGAGAGCAAAGCAAAGAAAGGAGTAAATTTGATCTTGAACAAAACCATGCAAGGGGTGTACTGGCTGTTTTTTGATATAGCACACAAATACTTGATAGCTTTACTTTTACACTGTAATTTAAAGTTGATCTAGGACATGCCCTACCCCAACTATAAATCTGTCCCCACATTTTAAATTTACTTTCCAATGCAACATGATTTTGCCCAGGTGCAAAGTTACTCCTTTTTTCTGCTTTGCTCTCCTTAATGACTCAAGCCCGTTATGTTTAATAAAGTACTTTTGTCACAGGGGGGAAATTCAATTGACCGCGTTACTGTAAAAAGTAATGCGGCTTGCACACTATTACCATTATTATGATAATTGTGCACTTAAATACCGTTATTACGGTAATTTCAACGCTAGCTTTTTGCTCTCAGCTCCCTGCAGAAAGCTGGGTTAAATTTACCATAATAACGGTAGTAGGATTAACGCTGCGTTAATCTGGGGGGGATTGAATTCCCCCCAATGTGTGTGTTTATTTTACTGTATTTTTTTTACAGGTACACTATGGGTCCAGCAAGTACTAGATGTCAGAGTCTGCTGGCACTTTTAGTTCTACAAGTGCCAGAATACCCAAAAGCTGAGGCCAAGTGCATCCAAAAATACGATGTCCGTCGGAACATTGCGGCCAATTGAATCTGCCCTTGTGACAGAGAATCTCTATGCTGCAGGTTTCCCTGTTATAGTGTCATCAGCCCCTAATGCTATAGCCTAGTGCTGGTAGTGACTTTTTCAGAGGGACCTAATGCTGTGTATCCAAGATTTTGCTGCTACCAGCCTAGGCTATGAGCACTGGTGCTGCCAACAATTTTGAGGTTCATCACACAGCATCAGCACAAATCTTTGTAACAGCCCTGGGGCATCAGCAACAGATACACCTACTGACAGGCATATCTGAATCTAATCAAATTTTACGTAAACATGCCCTTACTGTACTCAGCCTCAGTCATGAGGAGGCACAAGTGTCAGATGTGAGCATCAGTGCATTGGTGCATATATGTGCATTCTCTGTGAAGTGCAAATTTGCGTAATTTACACTACACAAGCTGGTGTAAGTCCAACTCAGCATCAGGCACACTGTATCTATATGTTTCAAATAAGTACCACACAGTCTGCATTACATACATGTCACAATCTTTAGGAATGTCTTTTTGCCAAAATCTTAAATAAAAATAATACTGAATACAGTTTAGTCTTAGTTTAGTTTTTAAAATATACACAAGAAACTAAATAAAAACTTCAAGATGCACAATTTTATTGCTCTTTTTTTGTATCCCCCACAAGCAATCTGAAGAATGCTGCACGTCAGTAAACTTACTGTTAGTTTCATTCAGTTACAACATTTTATAGATTAATGATGGGAAATGTATGCCGTCAGGAAAATAATATCCCTGTTTTCAAATATCTAAAGTCATGGCTAATGATTATTTAAAAAGTCTTCAGGGTGTATATGCTCAATCCTATATCGTCACTTTGCAAGTCTTTCCTCATTCATGTTAGTCTGTGTCACTGCAGTCACTTTTTTGATTTGCATCTATGGGCAGGCACTGTGTAGGGAGGAGGAGGAGGAGGGGGTCTTGACGTTTTAGGGGGAGGTGTCTGTCAGGCCTGTATTAGATCTTTGGGAGGCTTCAGGGGGAAAGCAGACAGCTCTCTGAGCAATAGAGTCACACATTGACTCTCTCTCCCTCTCCCTCCTCCTCTTCCTCCTGCAAGCTTTGCTTTCTTTTGCTCCTTTACATTTAGATTCTGCTTTAACTGGAAAGTTTATCATTACTTAATATTTTTTTTGCAACCCCCTTATTTAACCTTGGCAGAGAATTTCTACTTTACAGCAGAGCACATAAAAAGCAGGCTAAAAAGTAATTATTCCCTGACTGCCTGTCCTTTTCCTCTAACTTAAAGGGATAGTACAACTAAAGCTCTACTTATGCTTACCTGTTAATGTAACATAAAGACTGGAAAGCCTTTATACTAAAGGATTACGCTTTCCCCTATTATTAGAACTAGATGTATTAGTTTGACAAGTCTCGTCCCTTTCTCAGGACGTTACCTTAGATGTGCTTTAGAAGAATCTTAGAAGACTCCCATTGAAACTTACTTTTATAGAAAAGACTGGTCCTTAGGGACCTGAGCGGAGATATTGAAATAGCGTAGAAGAATTATACGAGAACAAAAGTCAGGGAATACGTTCAGATGTGCTGCTAAGGAAATCTAGGCGGACCTGTAACAAAAAAATCCTTTTTTTTTTTTTGTGGACCCTATTTTGTGGAGGATTAGCTGTAGACATTACCCGGACTCGTGATGGTTCTGTCACTTTGGTTTATAGTAGCTGTGGTTGTGATAGATTGCAAGACTTCAGCTAAACAAGTAAGTAAATGCAGGAAACTTAATCAGTATTATAATTTGTGTATTTTGGTGGCTATGCTTTGCTGAAGTAATGGCTTTGTTGCTGAATAAGATGTAGACAGTGAAACTTTGTAAGTGTGGGTCTATGTGAATATATACAGTAGCTGTCATCGCATATTATTATAATAAATATTATTAGATATACTTTTTGCAACTGTTATTAAATATCACTCTCCTCACTGTTAAGTTTCCTGTATCCCTCAATAAAGCGGTGTTTTTCAAAGCAGTTTTGAACAGCTTATTCGTAACAACTACAAGTAATGATTAGCAGATGACAGAAATCTTTATGTAAAATAAAAGGGATCTGGCTGATTCTGTCATTTTTAAATATAACGGGAGAGCAGTTGCTACACGTGTCAGTGTTAAGATGTTATAGCCTACTTGACAGATCCAAGCTAAAAGCTCCCCCTACCTGACAACTTCCATTTCACATACTTAAAACCAACATATACAATGTTTTTTTCTAATTAGTTTTTGCTTCATTGTTTTTTTTTACTTCGAAATAGACAATTATGCATTGTCTAGCTCACCACGCTTCTGTTTAACCAAGTCATTTAGTTCTGATAAACTTAGGTATACATAACTAGCTGAGTTATAGTTAAGGGTGTCTGACATTGCTTCCAGCTAGTTTCACTGTTAGAAAATGATTCTTGATCTAACAGGATATGATCAATTTTTCCATGAGGAGCCTGAAGCACCCACCGGGATAGTTACTTAATTAATTTTAGGGCCTTTGGCTACCGGATTTGTTGGCAAAACATCAGTGATTTATTGAATGGTGCGCTCATTGCTATGATTCCTTGGGGTTGACCCATCTATGTTAAACATATTATGAAAGCTCTTAGACTATAGGTGGTAACACAGATGTGTATCCAGCTATGGAAAACCCACCAATAAACTTAAAAAGTTGCCTGAAGCAATTTTGGTTTCTACCAAGCACAGGACATACAGTGTGTTTTAACTGTGAAGTGTCCACACAATTAATTAAAATTAATGTTCTCTGTTTTTCTTTCCTTTCAGGCTGGCAATGAAGGAAACACAGGGATAGGTAAGCTCGTCCTTTGACAACGAACCTATGTAATTGATTCTATTTGGAATATGCAAATACATGTTATTGAAACTTACAGTTACATAGTCAGGGGGATATTTGATTGGTAATTCAATAACTACTGAAATTATCAAACAACTCTGTGCTCTGGTCTTTGCTATCTTATTAGGGTAGAGGTGTTCTGTAGCTATTTTTCTTCTATACACATACAACAGTTAGAGAGACTGTAAATAGCATACTACTCTTCCATCCCCTGCATTTAGATGGCTGTGTTTATTGCAGGCTTGTCTAGGAGTTATTCCTGCAATAAATCTCTCTCCAGCCAACTTTATTCTTGGATATGTTAATACCCTAAATGATGGTACTATCAATTGCTTGAGTACTACCACAGTGCTCAGTGGTAGGTGGAAAATAAAAGCAAAAAGAAACCACAATTTTCTTTTGTCGAGAATACCATTTAACTTTTGTTACTATAGCTGACAGGTGCAGTGTCTCATAATACTCTTCTCACCATTTTTAGAAATAATCCATGAGTTCATAAATAACTCTTTATAATCTGTGTATAAGTGTAGATAGATAAGATTAGAGAGCTGTTTACCTAGACAAGCAATTTTTAAAAGGCCCTGAGCATTTTAAACCTTATCATTATACTGAAAAATGACTGATGGCATGTGGCCCTTCTTGCTGAATGAAAATAGGAGTACTCCTATACTTATGAAATGCATTATGGCAAACATACAGCTTGGTAATATCTAGCAAGTATGTTTAGCAAAGTAATGTTTCATAGGTGTCTGTTGTAATATAGCACAGCAATCAATATGAAATATCCAAATATCCATTAATATTAATACATGCAAATATATATGTAAAGCGCTACGGAATCTGCTGGCGCTATTTAAATAAATGTTGATGATGATGATGATGATGATATAGACAGATAAAGTTCTTTGTGCAGACTTTCATATGACGTTATCATAGTTTCCAACTGTCTCTGATTTCCAGGCAGATTTATGTAACAGACAGTGTCACTTTTTGTGTTCTGTATGAAATTGTCAGTGCAAATAAGTTCTATAAGTTAAGATGAATGGAAAGTATAAAATAATCTAATTGTGCTACATTATTGTCCAGTGACAAGTATGTCATTTTAGGAATTGTGTCCTATGCCTGCTATATGTTATGCTCATAGATGCCGCTGAGTAGCACCAAACTTTCCCTGAGCCTTTTAATTTTTAACTATTGGAAAGTATTCCATAATTTTAATGGACGTATACAAAAAAATACAGTTATTTTTCCTTAAAGAGGCTCTTGAAAAGGATACTCTTTTTTCTTAACTAGCTAGAAATATATTTGAAACATAATGCAAAAAATTTCCACTTCATCTTTGTATGCCCTGGAAAGGGTCTGGTAAATAGCACACCCAGTATGCTAGTCACTCAATAGGCACTGATCTTTTTCCATGGTGCCACCCCCAGCCTCTGCTATACTTCAGCATATGTACACAGGGGCTGACTCTACAGAGAGAGAACACTTCCCATGGAGAGATTAGCATACTATCTGTGCTGAATAATCTGACAATATCGTAAGGAGACACACCCTCTCCTGGACGGATAGTGGGGAAAATGCAACTTTGTTTAATTTCTAACCGTATTGAATGAATAATAAGAAGCATTTCCTATTGTGGGTCTAATGTGGTTTACCCGATCTCAGAATGTCATTACAGACTGTGTCCATTCAGCACATGGACTAGATGGTTTTTACCATCCATGACAAGACTGGCTTGTTTAAAACTGCTTGGAGCCACTAGTTCCTCTTTCACTAGTCAGAAGAGCAAAAAGATCTAAGAGGATGATTCATTGATTATCATGTATATGATAGCTCTGCATTCTACTTGACATAGTCTGGTTTCTTGTTTTTGAGTACATTTGAGCTGTCATGTAATACTTGAAAAAATAAGATAGTTTAATGATAATATCACTTTGGATGGCTATTGTTCATTCCTCCACCCCCCCCTTAATCTGTACCCCAACCCCCCTCTTCGCACCCATGCATCGTTTTGTTTCAATTTTATTTTTTGTTCTCCCTCTATGTAACAAATAGTGAACATTTATTAAAAACAAAGAAATGTAAAACTTGAGCCCCTAGAATCCGATAAACAGAACTATGCAACACCCTTACTTTCAAAACCACACCGTGGAAATCAAACATACACTATGTGGACAAAAGTATTCAGACGTTTGACCATTACACCAACAGTGACTGTAATGACATTGTATTCAAATACATATACTTTAATATGGAGTTGGTCCCCCTTTTGCAGTGATAACAGATTCCACTCTTCTTAAAAGGCTTTACACAAGATGTTGGACAGTTTCTGTTGGAATTTGTGCCCATTTATTCCGTAGAGCATTTATGAGGTCATTATGTTGGACGAGAAGGCCTGGTTTGCAGTCTCCGTTCCAGTTCATCCCAAAGGTGTTTGTTGGGGTTGAGATCAGAGCTCTGTACGGGCCAGTCAAGATCTTCCACACCAAACTTATCAAACCATGTCTTTGGGGTCCTTGCTTTGTGCACTGGGGCACAGTCATGTTGGAAAAGAAAAGGGCCTTCCCTAAACTGTTGCCACAAAGTTTGACACATAGCATTGTTCAAAATGTCTTGGTATGCTGAAGCATTAAGATTGCCCTAGCCCAAACCCTAAAACACAGCAATCATACCATTATCCCTCCTCCACCAAACTTCACAGTTGGCGTAATACAGTTAGGCAGGTAACGATCTCCATGCATCCGCCAAACCCAGACTCGCCCATCTGACAAACAGAGAAGCGTATTTCATCACTTCACACAGCATGTTTCCACTGCTCCACAGTCCAGTGTCGGTGTGCTGTACACTACTCCATCCGACGCTTGGCATTGGTCTTGGTTATATTAGGCTTTCATGCAGCTGAATGGCCATGGAAGCTCATTCCATTAAGCTCCCGCCACACAGTTTTTGTGCTTACATTAATGACAGTGGAAGTTCGGAACTCTTCAGTTATGGAATCAGCAGATCATTGGTGACTTTTACGCACCATGTGCAGTCGTTGACCCCGCTCTGTGATTTCACGTGGTCTTGCGCTTCGTGGCTGAGTTGTTGTTGTTCCTAAACGCTTCCACTTTCTAATAATATCACTTACAGTTGACCGTGAAATATCCACAAGGGAGGAAATTTTACAAACCGTCTTATTGCAAAGGTGACATTCTATCCCAGTACCACGCTTGAAGACTCTAAGCTCTTCAGAATGGCCCATTTTGTATCACAATTGTTTGCAAATGGAGACTGCATAGCTAGATGCTTAATTTCATATACCTGTAGCAAAGGGTATGATTGAAACACCTCAATTCAATAACTAACTGGTGTGGCCAAATACTTATGTCCATATAGTGTATATTTGAAACATAGTTTCCCAGTCCCAGTTCAATGTATGAAATTTCTCTGAAGTCCTATGTGTAATCTTGGCTTTCCTATTAATGCTGACTGCTGCTTATAAGACTATCCCAGCTCAACACAATATGAGAAAAAAAGACTGACACCAGTGGTGCTCCAGAAAAGGAGAGTACAAGTAGTATAGTACCGCTTATTTGTGAGAAAAGATTTTCATTCAGATACAATTTTAAAGAAAACAGACCGGGGCAAGATTTTATTAATCTCATTAATAATATTTATATGCTATGCTGGACTCAAGCTTCATACTAGTGAGTACTTTATTGTTTTGAATATTTTGGCAGTATACATAAATGGTATTATATTATTTGTATTTTACCTCTCCTTTTCTCAAGCACTACAGTTGTGAATATTTTTTTCTCACTTAAATAAAGAATATTGTTGCCACCGTCCTCCAGACAGGTAACATATCCCACGTGAGGCCCAGATAAACCAGCAGGTAGCGTCAGACCTCTCACAGGTTCCTAGTTTTCCCCAGTCAAGCTGTGACAGTTCCTTTGAGAATGACCTTCCCAACACGCTTTAAGCATTTCAATTCTAATTTGTTATTCATTGGATTGTCTATATTTAGACAGCCCCCCTCTTTAACTACATGTCTTACTTCCGGAACCCCCATCTTTTCCAAGATCACACTCAAAAAACATACAGGTAGGTTAATTGGCTGCTTTCAAAATTGACCCTAGTCTGTATGTTGGTGTGATATGGAATTTAGACTGTAAGCTTCGATGGACCAGCGACTGATGTGAATGACAAATATTCTCTGTACAATACTGCGGAATTGGTGGCGCTATGTAAATAAATGGTAATGATGATGATGTTGATGATGAGCTTCCATTGTAATATGCTATATTATATAGTGAGTGAACTAGGAGTGCTTGAAGGTGTGCTGTGAATGTGTATTTTAAAGGAAGGTTTTCAAGACACTTGTGAATTTGGATTCTTGTTGCACTTCACGGATGAATTCCATTGTTTTAAACACATCTAATGATGTCAAACAGCAAATATTTACAAATTAGTAAAATGTGACCATTTATTGTAAATAAGCCTTGCATAGTAGTCCTCTATTTATGTAACACTACTATTTCTGAGGTTTTGCATAACTCATGTCCCAGCTCTAGCAATAGATATCAGAACACCAGTATTTTATTCTTCACTCTTGGGGAGTAAGCTCACGGGTAAGAAGTGGTAGAAATATATGTACAGATTTTTTTTCTGTACATTTTCTATAAAGTCTTATGCTTAATTCTTGGTATTATTCCATTTGTGCTTCCTGAATGTCCTGCATTTTACCTTAGCTTGTTCTTTGTTTTGGGTGGTGGACCTCTACGCTCTATTTCCCCACTGTATGGCACTATGCACTAAAAAGTCCACAGCACATTATATATAAAAAGAATAATCTCTTTACCAACTAACATCAACAAAGTCAACTTTGCTCCAGAAACACGCTATTTTATCTAGTATCACAGTTCAAATACTAAGTCAGGAACTGACACAGTCCAATATACTAATCTTCCTTTTAACACAGAAAAGGATGATGGGATTATTGGACACTTTGTAGCAAGGGGTAACCCCCTTCAGTCCCCATTGAATTATACAAGAGATACCCTTTGCGTTACTGTGTTTGGTACATGACTTTCTTCCTCTTGGGATGCAAATTGGATCTTGGGAGAGCCCAGCATCACAAGTTTGAAAACAAGATAAATAAATAATCCATTCTTAATGAAAAATGTATGTGCAGCTGCGTGCAGTGCAAGCTCACTGATTCACAAACACAAGAAATATACAAGAAATACATAAGTATTTAGAATCCAGAAAGTGATCATGCAACACACAACAGAATTCAACAATGGAAAGAAAACCTCAAATGGAGACTCACAAAATTAAATAATAGGTGATAAAATCCCAAAATACCATTGATCATATCAATCAAAGTCAGATAGGCTATTATGCTGTTATAGAAGACGTATAGTCTTACTGAGTAGTATGTTAGGCAGATCTCTGAGAATCGCTTGTTTTCATTCCACTATTTCTCAAAACAAATAACCAGTTGTTTTTTCGTAAGAAAAATGGTGCCAGAACTCACATCACGTAGTCAATCACTGTACACAAACTCACACACGTCAGTTGTGTAACAAAACATAACGGTCGCCGCGCGCAGTAAGCACCCAGCACGCGACCACACAACCAATCACAAGCTGAGTAGCGCCAAAAGCCAAGCAGTGCCACCACAACCAGCGCGGACGAAGCACGCATGCATCTGACTCGACACACAAGCAGCCCGCATGCACCGTTTTAATGATTTTGCCGCTGACCTGCTACGTTCAACAGGGCGATTCAAGTCCACATGGACCAAACATCAAATGTTCAAAAGTTTTAAAACTTGGAAAATCTGGCGAATAAAGGTGCAGGAACTCTGTTCTGTGAGTTCTATGACAAAAAAGCACTGTAAATAACCATCGAAAATGTATATTGAATTGTGTGTGCTGGTAATACATAATACTTCTCAAAAGTATAAGAAATACCAAAATAACTCCTAAGGAGAAGAAGTAACTATAATGCAGCTATAACAATACTGTGTTATTCTTACTAGATAACTAATTCCAAGAATCCCCCCCCCCCAAAAAAAACTAAAAATATATGCATCTAAGTTTGATTATGTCATCTACAGTATAATTGCATACACCCCCCCAAAGCCTTTAATATAAATTCTCCAATATAACATATGACTCACTAAGGGGGGGAAATCTCCTTGGTTTAGAAAATATGTAGTAAGTCATACTGCAAGTTATTAAAATAATCAGTCCAGTCATATACAACTCATGAATATGTAAAGTATGTATTCATCTATCATCTTTGCTCCAGTGAATCCTTGTAAATACAAATGGTGATGTAGCACCAACATTAGAAGTTCTTAAAAACTAACCAATCAGATAATGCTATTTAGATCTACTGCCTGATTGAGGCTGTCTGTATATAAAATCCCAGATGGTACATCCAGAAAGCCTCTTGTCTACACATGCAACTGAAGTGGTCACCTCTTCATCTACTATTGTGTATATGTTTGATCCCTGTAAATCAACAGTGTTGCTATAATGATACCCTTCAAAGTGATGCTGAACACCATGGGTCTTAATTTCTTTAAATTATGTTCCATCAATGTTGTGTAAATCTATACTTCAATGGCCTGGCTTTCTACCCATATAATGCAAGTTGCATCTGCACCAGCCGCTGATGTGGAGAGGATTGCTGCTCTTCATCATGATCATGGGAGCATACACATGTTTGCAGTGTCTGAACAAGCAGTCGTGAATCATGTGATCTCCACGATAATTGCATAGATGTGTACCCAGCTTTAGTCTTAGCCCTACACTGTCCTCAAGACTGACACTTATGCACACAGCAATATGCCCTGCAAATGCTCTGTGGAATTTTTTGTGGACTTTGGTACCACATCTATTTTAGTTGGTCCTATGTGATAAATGATATATTCATGTATCAAGGTTAATATGCATATTTCTACTGCATCACAGAACAGCACAGCAAGTACTATAGTTACTGTATAGAGAGAAAGGAGTTGGTGCCCATTAATGTATGTATGATTCCAGAATAAGTCATCCAATAGTATATGCGTTGTACATATATATTTTGATACAGACAAGGTGAGGGCAACAGCAGCAAGCAGCGTTTATGTAGCGGCCTCTGTCCAAACATCCTCGAGCGTTAAGTACACATCAAAAGGTAAAAACAAGCTGACCGCTGATGCTGAACTGCCAATCCAAACAAATGATCCTTGTGCTTAAACTCTGTTCTCAAAATATCAGTGCAAAACTGTTCCCCAGTCTAGGAGCATGGCACCAGTAGTGGCAGATTGTGCCAAGAGGCTGAAATGTTCAAGAAGTTTTGCTCTCGATACAGCAGTTAGTTCAGATGCAAGGAAAGACTGGTGTGCTGTCACTGAATATAACAATTTGTATCACTAAATGGAGATATGACAAATGATCCCCATTTTAATTATTGAACTAATAGCATTTTTATTATTAATTCATTCTAATTGTTTGAATGTGTAGGAGTTTAAGCATAGTTAGGAACTTCACAGCATATGGTTTTATGGTAAGAATCCAATTTTAAAACACAAAATATGGTACACACGCCTATGACATTAACCATGCTCCTTTCTAAACTGTTTCCTGACTGCAGTTTGGGCATCACATGCAGTAAAATTATTATTTTCAACTAACTCTATTAATCTGTGCATTAGGAATCTAACTTCTGAGAAAATAAGCATTCTTGAGTTTAAGTTATTGTATTGATCAGTCATTTCAGACTTGGTTTTGGCTGCATTGTGTTTTCAGTAGTCTTAGGCTATGTACACCCTGGGTCAAACAAGAGTGTTATACCTCAGGTGCAATAGATGGACACAGCCAGAATGGCAGTCAGTATAGAGATCATTGTGCTATATGGTAAACACCAACTCCATCCTCACTAAACAGCATAACGTACCTGAGATGCAGCTTTCAGGTGCTATAGCTGCTTAGTGAGGACAAAGATAACATTTACCAGATAGAGCCAAGATTTTTATAGTGTCCACCTTGTGGTGGGAGCAATTGACTACACATGAGGTAAAACTGTAATGTGCAAAGAAAAAAACTTCACACATATCACAAATGTATCTCAAACATTAAACGACAAGAAATACAATCAATTATCTACATGTAAGAATATTTGAGTGTTTAGTTGAACCTTTACTATATTTGTCTGCTCTATCCTTTAGGAAAAGCTGATATTTTAAAAAAAAAAAAACTGCTTAGGGGAGTGTTGCTTCTTAACTTTCATCACTCAATTCATATATAGCGGTATCACCAGCAATATCACAGATAGTACAGTGGCTTAGTGGTTAGCACTTCTGCCTCACAGCACAGGGGTCATGAGTTCAATTCCTGACCATGGCCTTATAGCACTGGGGTCATGAGTTTGATTCCTGACCATGGCCTTGTTTGCGTGGGTTTAATCTCACACTCCAAAAATATATAAACAAAGCCACAGTTTCATTATACATCAATATGAAGAGCTCCATTGCTTGTGGATAGTCATTTTTAATGTGCTATATTTTAGCATCTCATCTTAAAACATCAAGTAAAGTCTTGTCTTGATAACTGTATGCTTCATACTGAAAGAACCCCCTTAAATTACCTTTCCTAACCTCTCTCCAAAGCATAGTGGGATATTGGGATGATGTGGGCTAATGAATTCAATATAATGTATTTAACCGGGGAACATAGTTGAAGGATGAGCTTTGCAATTTCAAGAGGAGGGAGGATTATAGTTTTTGCGGTAAACTGATTATTTTGAACAGTTATATTCTTACATGCTGTTCAATTTGTGTACTGTAATGTTGCACTGATTTGATATTTCCCCAGGGTGTGGTGGATGATACTGATAGCATGGTGCAGTAGAGCACAGCAGACAGATCATAGGACTGGTGGGCAACCATCAAGTAGCATATCATCAGTGACTTATGTGAAAGTGGTGGTGGGAGAGAGGCGGGAGGGATATGTTACAGTAGGTGTGTGAAGAGAAGGGAGTGAAGAGAAGCAGTGCACTAGAGGCAGTCCTTTGCTGGCTGAAAAGGAACCACAAACTTGTTTCAGAGAGGCTCCTGCATCCCTTAAACACTGCCAGAATGTGCAGAATTTGGGTGATGGAAGCCATAGAGGAGTGAGGAGAAGCATAGCTGGGTACAGTGCTGTATAGTTCACTGCAAAAGCTCCCTCTTGAAATGCTCAGATGTTGCCTATTAAATATAATTTGTGCAAAATTAGTAATCTGCTAACACTGGGTGCTAGCATGCGGTCCAGTGGTTACATTACAGTTTTTATGGAGAATAGGTCTAGAGGTTAATTAGTTAGCAGACACATTTATACCTCATGGTTGCTTGGCTTAAAATCAGGCACCAGGATTGTTAATGTCAATAAAATTTAGTTGCCCTATGGTACCAATAAAGTTAAGTGGTTCCAAGGCACTGGTGTGGGGTGAATACAACACAATACAACAGGTCATGCCACCCGGAAAGGAAGGAATTACCACCTGAGAAGGAAGGAGTTTTAACTAAAATAAATAACTAAGGAAAGAGCAAACGGTAATCAGTGGCCGAACGTGGCCTTGCTAGGCCCTGTACCAAAATTTGTAGAAGGGCCCAGCGATGCTGCTGCAGGCTCCTCTCAGCAGAGTAGAATAGGAGTTTCTTCTGAGAATGAATGCAATAGTCTGGCGGTTCATCACATTCTCAGAAGGGTCCCCGCTCTGCTCTTTTGAGGGTTTTGGGAGGGAGACTTGGCATTGCTGGGCCGCTTCCTTCCCCCATAACAGCTGCCCCTCCCTACAGTGATGGTAGTTATGCCACTCTTTAATACAGGCTATAACTTGCTCCGCCAATATCTGTTAAAGCCGTCTATTTTGTAATGTTTGGAAGTTATACATCTATTTATTTTTAAATATAACATTCATGCTTTTATATACTTATTTTACATTTACGTGTTTTTTGATTAACATTTTTGGAAATTTTCTTTTTTCTTTTTAGCTGTTGCACTTTTTATTGAAACATAATTATGGAATAATCTTGCACACTATTTCCCACAGAAATTTGAGTATCTGAATGGGCTTCATTATTAATTTAGACTCTACCTCTGTCTCACTTTCCCCTTATTCCTGTTTATTTAGAAGTATATAAAAAATAAATTGACCTCATGTAACCTCCTAGAAAGTTAAATAAGGTTTACTGAACTCCTAGGTTGACCTAGATTTTGTCTGAAATTTTATTTGTTTGTAAATACTTTTGATGTGCTAGAATATACCTTTTTACATTATAGTTTAATTAAAAATGTTACATTTATAAACATAATTGTTAGATGGCATTTTCACAGTGTATTTTATATATGTTATTAATTGTTTTAAATAATAATATTGTGTTCCTGAGAGCCTTTTATGTTCCAATACATGATAATAGGTACGTGTTATTCTTTTTTTGCCACATTGCAGTACTTTAGCCTATCCAGTTACCCTATTTCATTATTCATACTTTTCCCTGATGTCTTTCTGGTGAGCTGATATCTACTATCTATTTGTCTCTTCAATAATACTGTTGTAAATTAGTCATCTAGGGCATCTAACAAGTTGAACATGTGTCATAAAATTTATATTACAGCTCACTTAGGAGATTGTAAGAGAAAAATATATTTTACTAAAGTCTTCATAGCTCATATAGGATTTTCATGACCAAAGTGAAAATTGGGTAGATTTCCAGATAATGTTTTGCAATGTCTGTGATGCAACTTTGGTGAATTTGTAACATTAGAAATAGCTTAACTATGTCCAAGTGTAAGTCACTTATGTGTCAAAGTTATTAACTCTTCCAACACTCTGAACTTATGATTGATGGTACAATGGAAATCCGTGTGAAACTCTTTTGTACAGGGGTGTGCCTAGCCAATCAGCTGTCTGAGGCAGAAAGGGATTTGAATAGTTTATTGCATAACCTAATATTACTAGTGTAAAAAAATGCTTTATTTTCATCATTATTTTAAGCATCAATAAGTTAAAATCCACAAAAAAATGCATTTTTAAGCTAATTCTCTACATTTTGTTGTCCTATAAAATTTGCTGACAGAGGGCTGCCTTAGTCTACATCCTGGTAGGCACACCGTTGTCATTGCAAGAAGTGGATTTAGTTTTAAAGGCCATTAATACTTCTACCTCCGGAACATATCCAAGATATGGCCCTTTCTCACCACGAAAGCCACCAAAACTCTTATTCACTCTCTTGTAATTTCGCCTTGACTACAGTAACCTCCTCCTCTCTGCCCTAACTGACTCTCACCTTGCCCCTCTTAGGTCAATCCTCAATGCTGCTGCCCGCTTCATTTTTCACTCCCTACGCTTTATCTCTGCTGTTCTCCTCCACCAGTCTCTACATTGACTCTTCATGGCCCACAGAATTAAATTTAAACTCCTTACCCTCACCTTCAAAGCGCTCAATCAATCCCCCCCCCCCACATCTCCAACCTCATCCCTACCTACACTCCTCGCCGCCTCCTCCTCTGTGCTAATGACCACTGCTCAATCTGCTATTTCAATGATCACTTTGTCCCTCCAGGACTTTGCCTGGGTGCTCATCAGCTGAGGAATGATCTCCCACACTCCATCAGGTTAGCCTGTACTCTCAAAGGCTTCAAGTGTGCCCTTAAGACTCATTTCTTTATTCAAGTCTATCAGCCTTCCTCCTAACTCCTTGTCCTGGCTTTGTCCCCCACTTACCCAATCGGCACCACCCTATTTGTGTCTCCTCCTTTCCTTTAGGGTAGAAGCTCTCACAAGCAGGGCCCTCTTTCCTTGTCTTCCCCTTCTAATATTCCATCACTCTCTATACCTCTTGGCCTGCTTGACATGCTTGCATCGTTCAGCGGCGCTGACTTTCAGTAAAATACAATGGAGTTCTGTGGGAATGTTCATTAAGTACATTTCATACTGTTTACAGGGAAGCTTTAAGAATATGTTCTAATGCTCTGTTAAAAGTGAGGGCATAAAGTTTAATTTAGGCTTGCTCATGTGTTGTTTTTCAACAGAATGTGTATGAGCCCTTAGAATTATAAAGTATAACTGGACAATTCCTGAAAATGAGTCCTCCCCTAGCAGGAGAGCTGGGGACTGCTCCATGCAATAATTTTTCCTGAGCCCTGGATGAAAATCAGGTAGTGATGGGTGTGACAAGGCAAGAGTTTGCAGCCTTTAAAACTTGGTTGACAAAATTAATTTGCTGGTTCTATATTACAAAACCAGCAGAGAGAGCCCCAGCAAAAACCTATGTGTGTGGCAGGAAAACCTCCTTAAGAAAATATTTTCCCGAGTGGCAATGTAGCTTTAAATAATTGTTCTGTGTTGTGCATGCTTAATCTTCTAGAGCCCATCTTCTGAATTTAGAGAGCTCAATGTTTTCCAAATTGTAACCAAATATTAGACATGATGGTCATAAATTAATTAATTTAAATATGTTATATGCAGTATATATTTAGTGATGTATTAATAAAGACAATTATACACATACTTTATTTTCCCATCTTAAGCTTAATTACACAGTATACTAGCTTTGTTTATTGTATGCAAGAGAAAGACAATCAACATCAGCTATTTATATAGCGCAACTAATTCCACAGCGCTGTACAGAGAACTCAGTCACATCAGTCCCTGCTCCAATGGAGCTTACAGTCTAAATTCCCTAACAAACACATGAACCGAAAGAGGCTAAGGTCAATTTAATAACTGCCATTTAACCTACTAGTATGTTTTTGGAGTGTGAGAGGATAGCGGAGCACCCAGAGGAAACCCATGCAAATACAGTGAGAAAATGCAAGCTCAACACAGATAAGACCACGATTAGGAATGAAACTCATGACCCCAGTGCTGTGAGGCAGAAGTGCTAAACAATAATCCTGTTGCCTAAGAAAATGTTGTGTTCCTCACAATGGTCAAGGTCTAGATATGACTGCTTTTGATATTTTTTATGAGTAGCAGATGGGCATTTAATTATAGACTTTTCTATATTTATATTTTACATTTCTACATATACATTGATGCATCCAAAAGAAAAACACTATCACGCATGTGCAGAAAACACCAAATAGGCCTGCATCTTGGACGCAATTAACACTTGCGACAGCTTGCGACTCACTACGAGAGAAAGGGAGGAACGTGGAATTGTAAAGGGGTGACCATGTAAATAAATCTTAGTCGCAGTGAGGCGCAGACACAACACACGTCAAAAAAGGGCTAAAGCCGTGCGGCAGAAATTAGGTGGCGCAAACGGTTAGCTAGCTGCAGGAATTGCTCGCAGCTTGATAGAGTATTACGAGTGGGACGGGACTGGGGTTGCTTGCCACTCGTAATACCCTACCAAGCTGCGGCACACTCCCACTCCTACACTTCTTACACAGACTTTACGTCCAACTCTAAATGAGGTCCACAGTGTTAATATATATTATACATATTATATATTATACGGAGTGTGCTGGCGCAATATAAATAAATGGTAATAATAATATTAAAAATATAGTAAAATAAATTTGGCAGGCTCTCAGTTATTTTCAGTAGGAAGTGTAGGTACTTTTTTGGTATTTGTTTCTTTTTAGAGAAGAAAAAAATGAAAAAAATGTCAACTCTGGGTTGGTGGGAAAGGTTAGAGTAGTGTTGTTACTATACATGAAGTATGTAGTCTGATTTAATGGGTTATCCGAATGTAAAAACATAGTTCCATGATCCATCTGATCCGCACATTTCATGAAGATGTGTATTTTCAATTTTTGTCTGAGTAATGGTAAAAGATAGGTTAGTTTACACTGTGTAGCGTCACAAATCTCCTTAAACTTAGATGCTTTTTTAGCCCTACCTTCCAACTGTGTATGGTCAGGAGAGTCTGGATTTCAAGATCAGGAAAGTGGCAGGGCTGAAGGAGCAGTGACTGGGGCTTTGATGGCAAGGGGAATGTTTCTAAATATTTGGGTATGTTTTGTGCTAAATGGGACAGTGCTAATATTGTCCATATTATGCCTTGGTAAATATATGGAGGCATATTTTAGCTACCTGCAAGTGTGATAGGATGCGGACTGACTTCATCTGTCAATTCATCCAGGCCTACTTCTCACAACTTGCCACTCATTTCCAGAGCAATTTTTTAAAAAACTAGGACTGACTCTGGAATTTTGGAACAGCATTTGCTCAAATCTGTGTTCAGGATGTTTGGTAGAAAATATGTGTTGACAAAGAATGACATGAGGGCTTAAATCAGCCTTGTTCTTTTGGCTTTAATGAGTAGCAAACAGTAACCTAGTCCAGGATAGGTTTGGTAGCTTCCAACTCATGGGACAAAATAGGGTTGAGCAGTGTATGCTTTCCTAAAAAGTCATAGCCAGACTCTTCATCGTTCATCCAGTGTCTCTGTCTTAGTGTGTAATTGTATTGTTATTTATTTATAATTTCACATTAACTGTATTACCTTTGTCTGCAGAGTTGCATTTAAAAAAGAAAAACTGTCGCACCTGGGACCTTTTTATCCAACATTATACTTCAATTGACTAATGTGTTGTAAATTTGCTTTATTCTGTGTCAATATAATTGGAATTGTTGAATAATACATGTATATTGCTCACGATATTTCTTTCCTTGTGATTTTAAGATTTAAATTTTAATATTTATACAATGTTGATCGACATCTATTGTTTGTATTTTTCATATTTGTTTCAATAAAAAAAGTTTTTAAAAAGAAGAACTATATTTTATTACTAGCTTATATTTAAATAATGAATTAAAAATGTATTTATTTATGTATTCATTTATTTCCTTAGATTTAAGCAGAACAAAACTAGGAGAATATGAACTGACAACACCAACAAGCACTGATGCAGAGGGGCAACATCTCTCCAATATTCTCTCCATTGTTCACAAAAGAAGGTGTGCAAGAGACACATCTCACAGTCACCAACCTCTCTACTTCAATGTCACAGCCTTTGGTAGAGAATTTCATCTCAGATTAAAGCCAAACACTCGACTCATAGCTCCGGGGGCTGTTGTGGAGTGGCATGAAGACTCTGTGAATGCTGAAAACAGAAGCTATGTAGGAAATACGACCCATGTTGCAAATAACACAGAGGAAGTCTGGAAAAAAGAGCCATTGTGGACTAATTGTGCTTATGTAGGAGAAATAACAGATATCCCTGGAGCATCTGTTGCAATAAGCAACTGTGATGGTCTGGTAAGATACCTTTTCTGAATATCTGTTTTATTTGTTATTATTGTCTGCGTTCTTAATTATGGGGGCAGCACAGAATGAAATTGAAAACTATTACAAAAGATGATAGATGGATACAACAAATTACAGGATATATACTATAGCACTTATTTCTAAAAATATTTAAAAGCTTTTCTTTTAACTCTTAGCAGAAATGCCTTGTTGTAACCTATCCTTCAAAAAAAGTGAAGAAGGAATGTGAAGTCTTGCTATATAAATCCTATTCAAAAAATGTAGTTATTGAGTAAACCCCTATAAAAATAAGGGCACCATTTGATAATAAAAGGTAGGCTATACCTATGTAGACTCGAATGCCAAACGAAGCATCTCCTATTAACATTACTGTTGAAAACTTTTAAATGTTTAATCATATTTTTATATCCCATCCCAAAGTGTTTTTCTTTTAAAATACTGTCTCTTGCCACCAGGGGCCGATCTAGAAAACTGGTGTACCCGGGGCGATTTAGGGGGGGGGGGGATTTAGGCCCCGCCCCTTTCTAACATCTTAGGCTGCCGACGGCTGCATACTATGTGCAGGTCCGTCCAGCCGTGACAGGCAGGGACAGTGTGCTGCCCGGCTGCTCTGATTGTGTTTTAAAACACAATCAGAGCAGCCGGGCAGCACACTGTCCCTGCCTGTCACGGCTGGACGGACCTGCAAATACTGTGCAGCCGTCGGCAGCAAGTGTCTGCCCCGATCGCCCCCCCCCCCCTGGATCCGCCACTGATTGCCACAAGGTTGGAAAAATTCTTTAAATTAACACCAGCTAATAGGACTTTTATCAGTTTCAGAACACTCTGCTTACTCCATATCAAGCCGAGCGTTGCTATGCAGACCCTGGCAGATAACAGATGATGAATACAGCATATACCACTTTTGACCATTCACTATTTGTTAAAAAAGCAAGTGTTCACAGAGAACCTTATTTATTTATGCATACCATGCACAGTGCAAAAAGCCTTGGTTTTTTAATCTGCGTCTGTCAAGGTGCATGCTTAATCTTTCTCTTGGGAGATGCCACTATAAAGTACATTTCTGTCTAGATATGCAGATAGATGGAAGAAGCTAAAGAGGCACAGTATGCAAATTATAAATGGACATTAAACACTGAATTGACTTCTGCTTTAAAACTAACACTTCCAAATTACTGCTCAGTATGTCCCTATATGTTTTAAATGAACCACGACAGTGAGAAAACATTGGGAATATATTATATGTGGCAATGTTGTGTGTTTGAACCTTTATTATTCATTGGACAAAGTGCCCCTAAAAATGCTCTTCTTTGCTGAAGAACAAATGAAAGCCACCGGATACATCTCATTAAAAGTACAGGATGAAATTCGATCACTGACAGCCCAGAGCTTGCGCAAAAGTCAACCTTTTGCAGAGTGAAAATGGCCCTGTGACCCTCCACATACCAAGGAACCCCTAAAAATATTCCCACTTCAACTCTTTATCTCATTTCAATAATCTCGACCCGCAAATTGAAATCTCATTTTTGCACTGCTCTACAAAACAAGGCACAACAGTTCTCCTGGGGGTATATTTACTAAACTGCGGATTTAAAAAGGGGAGGTATTGCCTATAGCAACCAATCAGATTCTAGCTGACATTTTGTAGAATGTACTAAATAAATGATAACTAGAATCTGATTGGTAGCTATAGGCAACATCTCCACTTTTTCAAACTCGCAATTTAGTAAATATACTAAACTAGACAACAGAGACAACTAGAGATTCAAAAGCTATTTGCTATCTGTTCTAGTCCTGGTGATGATGCTTTGGAAAGGACAGCAAATTAATACATGACATTGTAAAGTGATGCAAGGCAGAGAGATTTTCTTACAAGCTACTTCTCAGACTGTTTATGTCCATGTTTATCATCTGTTTCTTGCATATTGTGAATAGGTAACGTGAGGTACTACATAAACTGAGATTGCATGAGTTTCATGAACATGTCAAACAATGGCATTTACGCTCTTCAGCTTTGATTGGTTTTACCATTACAAAAGGACTTTAATTGAGCATTTAGTTGGGTAGTTCTTCGAAAAACTGGGACTTTACTCAGTACAGGATCTTTATAGATTGATTATTAATAATAATAATAATAATAATAATAATAATAATAATAATAATAATTATAATAAATAAATAAATTTTGATATCTATACATATGCTGCTATTAGACATAAACGGTACAAACGGAAAGCTGGCACAGAGCCAATTTACTCATTTACTAGGGCATTATTTTGTATTAAGAAATGATTATGGGAATCTGGTTTCACTAAGGCTTATTTAGCAAACATCCTTACTTGGCAGATAGAGAGAAACATGTACTGGAAATATTGAATAGTTTGGTAATGGTCCAGAATACATAGATAAATGTCATGCATATAAAAGTGGACATATAAGTGATTTATCAGAACAGTAAATAATATGGAGGCCATGCTGGCTTGTTGAGCAAGGAATGAACTGCTATGGAATGCTTGAAGCTTATAGAGCTAACCAGTAGTAAGGCAGAGAGGGTCCTAACCTATGGTTGTATCTCAGCATTACTAATATGCAGTACGTTAATATAAGCGAAGCAGTTTTTAGTGAGACATACAGCTGTATCTCAATTGACAATTATGATAAAATAATACTATAGCTTTAGGGTTCAATTGCATCTAAAAAAAAGTTTACTGAAAAGGACACTTTGTTTTTGTGCTTTAAGAGAACTTATTACCTTTATAATGAAGTGTAATACATATAGGGCAAAATGGTAGTGCTGTTGCTCCTGCTGCCAAGGTAAGAGAAATGAATTACAAAATGTTATTTGGAATTAATTCACTCCCGAACCAAGAAAACTGTGATGGTTCCAGAACCCTAGCAGTTTAGGAGAACTCGAATCTGATGCTTCATGGCTCGCTGAGCGCTCTTGAGATGTGAAAAAGGCTAGGCCTGGGGAAGCCTTCACCACAGAATCCCGATATTAGCTACCAGCCACGTTATGCTTTGATAAATTGGGAGAAACCCTAATAAATGGCCCTTTTAAATGTTAGGTCCATATATGTGACAGTCTAGAATTGCCATAAAACTCACCTTATCGTGTTGATGACCATTAATCTTTAAAACAATGAGGCTATGATACCTCTACATACAAATTTCCATATTTTGTTTAGCAAAAGTAACTTTTTTCCTCTGATGTAGTCTGTTTTTTTCTTTACACAGTGCTGGCTAACCCTTAAAACTGACTGCGAAAATATTATACTTAAAAATATTAAAGTGTGAGTCCTTTAAATCACAAAAAGATACTGTTTGGCTGAAATGTTTCAGGATAAAATCAGATTGAGGTCAATGCCAGGTATACTGGAAGACACTTTGGCCTGCATCTCTATGCCACACTAAACACTATTTTTGCAGAACAGAAGGAGCAGGCGGGTATTTACAGTGGTAACTCTGTGGTCTACCAGCGTAAACATTTTGAAATCCCAGATACACACTGCTTGCAACCCACATGTGCTGCAAATACTAATTCAATCAGTGTTGCAGAGTAAAAACAACAGCACCTATTTTGTGTTCATCTAGTTACAGTAGAAACTCCCTTTCCCATGGGACCACATCTAAAAACACATTGGAAGCTGACCTTCGTCAATGGGCTGCTTAAAGAAAACGTTAATGGAAAGTTGTACTAGCTTTCTGTAGTTTATGAAAGTTATTGCTATTTGACTCCATTTGCTTTGGATTTGCAAAAGCTTATATAATTATATGTGATGCCTCCAAAAAAGCATTGAAATGAAATTTATACTTCTAAGAGCACAGTGTTGGAGTTACTCCATCTTTGGAACTCTCTACACTGCTCTGGCAGATTCTCTTCGGACCTTCCTTTTCAAAGAAGCCTGTTCACCTTCTATTTTATACCACCTCTCCCTTAGAATCACCACTTCCATATTTTCTTACCAGTGCTACTCTTGCTATATCACCTCTACGCTCAGGACCACTTAGACTGTAATATATATTGCGGTGAAAAATGTTAATGCATAATAAAACATAATAATTTAGTTTTTGCTTTCTTAATTTTTGATTTCCTGCTGTACATAGAAAATCAACCAAGTTAGATTTGTGAACATAAAAGACTTTAAATATTTAAAGTTGGACATAAATGCATTTTTAGACTGCTCACGAGTACCAAATTGCATCCGTAATTAGGTTTCTAACAGAATATATCTTATTCTTGTTGCCCTGTTTGCTTGAAGAGATGTAATGGAGAAGGGCATTGTAATATATACTTCTAAGGATTTGTACTTTTTGTGGACACCGGATGTGTCCAATTCCCAGCGCGCTGAAGTCATTTTCTTCAAACTGCAATTTTCTTAAAGACGCAATCCATTAAAAACATAGAGCAATCAGACAGAGAAAGGAACAGATACGATACTCATAGGCAGGGCCGTAACTAGGGCTGTGCGACAGGGGCGACCGCTCAGGGCGCAACGCTGAAGGGGGGGCGCAATTTAGGAATAATTTAAGTTAATTTAGTTAAAATTGAGGGCTAGGGGGGTGGCATTTGTCTTTCTCGCCCCAGGCGCTAGAATTCTAAGTTACGGCTCTGCTCATAGGTCAAGCATTTTCTTTAAGATTGATGTCCCTTTTTTAAAAAAAATGACTAACCTCCATAACTATATTCACCATTCCCTATTGTCAGAGATTTATTGCACCCACTGCCATTTCTTCCAGCAGCCGTTATTGAGAAAGAACTGAGCTGGTGTTACTGACTAATCAGAATGCCAGGAGTTGCACTTTCTGTAGCGCTTTACTGAATTGTATAGTCACTAGAGATCTGGGGACCATATTGTACAGTGATCAGTAGAATACATGTATAGTAGTCACTAGGATATGTTCTGTATTGTATATTCATCACTAGGATGCTCTCTGTATTGGATATCAGTTGATAGAATGCGCTCTGTGTTGGATATTAGTCATTATGTTTGATTATAGCTGGTTAGAATACATATTTTCATATATTTCATTGGTTGTAAAAAACATATTGACATAATACAAGCCTACAGATTTTGGGTCATGCCTATTGTTTACCATAGTATGCTTTGAGCACCATAAGAGTTTGATTGATATTTACTTCCCTTGGTTGATATCCCTGAGGAAGTCGGGCATACTGTGTGGACAGATGAAGGCAGGGCAGTATACACTATGCATGAGAGAGCAGGGAAAGTGGTAACTAGGAGGTTAGAGCTATATTGTTTTTATAAGAAAGGGCAGACAGTTCATTTTGATTCTGAGATGAACAGGATGCATGGTGTTGGGACAGGAAACAGTAATTCTTATTTCTATTTATGTTTTCCACTTTCATGGTTGTATAGTGCAGCAAAATATGTTTGTGTTATCTAAATAAATGATTTATGAATATATGTAGTGTTTGTAAGTTAATGCATGTCCAGGGCAACAAGAGGATTGGGAAACTTGAGCCTAAGCATTGTGTCTTCATGGTAAAGTGTGTTTACGTGTGTGTGTGTGTGTGTGTGTATGTGTGTGTGTGTGTATGTGTGTATGTGTATGTGTATGTGTATGTGTGTGTGTCAAGGGTGCGGGTATGGGTGCAATCTGCTTATGTTTAGGGGTAGAATTAGTCAGAAATAGATAGACTTTGACCATATAGAATGGCTTTTTATTCTGTGCACATCATACATCCTGTCAGTCATATCTAGAAATTAATTTCAGGGAACCTTTTGGTGTCTCATCAAATTGTATTTTAAATTTTGACCAGGGCCGGCATTGATACCAAAAAAACATTCTTTTCCGCAGCAGACGCCTTCCCCCTTAGCTTCCCAGTCCTCACTCTGAACAAAGCAAGAATTAGAATAAGCGCCTGGGTATATGGGAGAAATCCCAAAGGACAGCAGGGCACTGGCAATGACAGACCCTGTCTTTGACACTTTGAAATGTTGAAGGTATGGTTGTCTTTTTCTACAAAGAATTAACTCTTTACAACCATAATCCATTGAAGCAATTGTGGTCAGGGCTGCCATCAGAAATTGTGGTGCCGGTACAAATGAAACAGGTAGGACCCATCCCCTTCTCTTTGACCATCCCACCCCCCATTGGGTCAGTGGATGCAGAGGTGTAGCATGAAACAGTAACACCCTGAGCAACAATATGATCCCCAGAAGTCCTCCCATGCCCTTTGTATGCCCAACAGACCTCCCCACATGCCCTTTACCACACAGAGTGAAAGAGTCTGGTTCTTTGGTGAACACAGCACAGATACTGAGAGGGAGATATACTGTATATTGCACTGACTGTGGGAAATGCTTTACTAGTATTAGCACCTGCCCAGAGAATGACTTTGGACCCCATATAAAAATACCTACCCAATATATTATAATTAACACCCCACCCAATATATTATAAAACAACATACACACCCACTTTAAATACTCCATGTCACTTACCTATCTTCCAAGCAGCAGGAGGCAGCTACATAACCACATGTACAGATGGGAGGAGTGGAGCAGACAGACTAGAGGAGGGGAAGTAGGTGGAGATGGGATGACTGGGATAGCAGAAGAGAGGTGGAGGATGGAGACAGAGGGAAGGGGAGTGGTGGGACTAGAAACAAATGCAGTTCATTGGTGGCTTGTTCCAGGGGAGGAGCCAGCCACCAGGAAGCACAGTAATAAAGGGGCCTGCCCTTTTTAGGACAGGGCTGACCCTGATAATGCTGCACAGTCCCTGCTGTATTTTCCAACCCAGGGCCCCACTCAGAATGAGTGAGGGCTCCAACAGATTATTAGAAAAACAAACAATCCCTGGTCTCTGGTCTCAGACTGCAGGTCCCCTAATCAGTATGAGCCTCATGCATTTATACCACTCATACCCCCCTTATGGTGGCTCTGATTGTGGTTATTATTTTTATATCATAGGCTTTCACAAAGGCACAATATGACTGAGTATGAGAAAATATTTTTATTTGCATGGAGAGAGAGAGGGAAAATGAAACTAGAGAACAAGAAGTGGTCTTTAGATAACATTGAATCTGTCACTGTAGGCTTAAACCCTCATGGGAATGTAAAACAGGTTCAAACACTCAAAGACAGATTGACAATTGATTTTCTTATCTTGTCCTTGACAGTTCAAAACCATATCTTTAATTGTCCGAAACAAGATGAAAGGCATATTACAATTATATTGTTGAGTTATATGTTTGGCAAGAGCTGGGATTTTTTAATATATGTAAATTACAGTCTACTTATAATCAAAGTTACGGTTCTTAACTTCTTAGAGTGGTTTTCCCAGTAACATTTTATTTAGTTAAGTGGCTTTCTTGGTAACTGAGCTTAGATCATTATTTTGGACATTACAAAACTTCTAAGTATTTCTAATTGTCAAGCAGACACATTAGACATTTAACCAAGTTGCCTTATGTGCTCTTGTCAAAAGCTGCTTCCATGTGGAGTATACAGGTCAGTAATAGAGGAAGAGTACAAAATGATCAGCTGACCTGATCAAAATCTGATTGAGAACTGATTTTTAAGGCATGCCACTGACAAGATTTCCCTGCATGATCTCACCATAAAGATAAAAGTATAATTACTCTAAAATCAGGATACTGGTTATCTCTTAAGTTAAAGTGTTTCTTTTAACCTTTTGTGCTGAGTCAATTTATTGCTTGGTTTAGTATAATTCCTGGCACTTATAGCCAGTTAGGTCTAAAACAACCTACTTGCCCGTCAAAATCACAATGTGTTTGAGTGCTTTTTAAGTTGATTGCTATAGCATGCAGCCATTTGTCACATGCTATATCTATTGCTTATATCTGATATTATACAATTGCCTGTGTAGAGGTACATTTGCATAACAAGCGTGCCCATATATGCACATGCAGACTTGTGTGCATCTGACACTTGTGCCTCCTTACACCTGGAGAGGTGGAACTGGAGATGGGAAGGTGTGGTCTAACATAAGCCGATTACAGTAAGGGAGATTGAGGTAGACCAGCAGGAAGACCCATATAAGCCTGGTAGTAGCCAAATCTTCTGCTAGAGGGCAGGTGCAAATACACACTTATGATGATAAGCGTTGCTAGCACTAGCTAGCCTCTTCTGATTGGCTGATAGGTACTTTCTGCATGGATTGTGCATATTTAATTATCCATTATTATTTTTTATTTTGTGGGTGTATTTTTTAAATATTTTTTTGTTACTTTCATTCATACGTGAGAAGAAATATTATACTGTATCTGCTCTATTAATTATATACTAGAGAAACCCGGTGGTAAAAGCCTTAAATTAAACTGAAATGTAATAACTAAATTACTTTAACATAATTCAGTAACTTTTTTATACACTACATTACATGTAGAAATGTTTATGGAGTATAATGAATAAATAACTATATTATCAATCACTATATTAAAGAAACTAAAGAATTTCTTTATCATCATCATCATCAACATTTATTTATATAGCGCCAGTAAATTCCATAGCGCTTTACAATTGGGAACAAACTACACTACAAAATATGTATAGCTTCTTCCATTGAAGTTACATTGCTGGACATGGTCCCTGCAAGATGCGCTGATATATGTAGCTGCAAATAACTGTCACAGTTTCTGCAGTAGATCACCCAGCAGGTCACATGGTCTAGGTCACCCAGCAGGTGCACATGTGTACTGCCAACTGTAATGTATTGTTGTAAAAGGCGGACGTACGTTTTGTGAAATAACTCCGAAACGATGCAACCGATTACAACGCCAATTTGCAAATCTACAGTCCAAGACCTTTAATTTGGTATAGGATGTCCCCTGCTCAGACAACGGCATCAAAGACATAAGTCACTCATACAAGTCGTAGTTATGCTATTAATATATAGATACATTAAATTCAATTGCTCATGAAAATACTGAAAAGTGTGTAGTCTTATCATTACCATTTTCCTTTTCTTTGGGAGGTTCCCTCTTTTGGAAGAGCTAAATATCTAGTTCCTCTGAAGCTGAAGCTCTGGTGGAACCCAAGACAAAGGGACCTTGTCCCTTTCGGATTTTTATGGCCTGGGGGTTTCTCCCCTACCTCTGTTATGCACTCAGAGAACTGTTTTGCACTTTTTGGAAAGTCACCTTAAGAAAACACAGCACATAAAGATTTAAAAAAAAACAAAAAAAAAACTTTGCATCTTTCTCAGTATATAAAAATCATTAAATGAAATAAATACCATGACGTTGTACCGTTTTTACCTTTGGTTAATTTGAAGATATTTTATTATTAAAAAGCATACACATTTTAGACTATCCCATGCCCTTCACAGAATGCATTTCTTACAGAGAGTTAAACAATCTGTGGTTTTAGCATTTAGTCAACACATTTTTATATGACAATGGATATTGCTATGGGAACCTTTCACTAATTAGTCCATATGCAATTTTGAGGCTGATGTATGGAGTTGCCAAAGTAATTAACTCTGGCATCCTCTTAGGTTGTAAAAAATAAAGAAAAATGTACAATGTAATTTTCATTTCAATGAGAACTTAATCTCTCAAAATAAGCCCTTTTTAAAATATAAATTACACTGGACATGCCAAAAAGTGTACCAGCTCAGTACTTCATTAAAATGTACTTATGTCTTTTATTACTTTGTTGTTTTTTTTTATTTTTTTTATTTTTTTGAAGATTTCACATAACACCAATTCCATAAAACGGAGAAAATGAATGTCATTATTTGCCATTTACTCACAGAGCAATGTAAGCATTTTTTCTAGTTCCAAATTTATCCTCAATAAAGTGTTCTGAAAGTTAGTTCAGTGCCAGACCATTTAAATTCCCTTTTTAATGTTTTCTATTTTATTATTTCTGTTGATATAAGCAAAACTTATAAGACAATGTTTATATTGTTGGTTGGCTTCCAGTTGGAGCGACATACTTATTAATCATATTTTTTTATTAATATGTATGTTCTATTCCCTTCGGCATACTCACGAGCACTCTTGTATATTACAGAAATGTCACCAGTACCTGTCAATGCTGAATGAATTGTGGAAAAGCATTTAAATATTCCTCATCAATATGGGGGTATTTGGAGAACTTCCAATATGCTTTGTGCTCTCACCGGTGAGAAACTCCAATGGAGAGGGCTAGTGTAAATTAATAGAAAGAGTTTGCTATTGCTAGGCAATAATAGGTGCAGAAAAACATATGTCCATCACTGTCTGTGGCAGAATGTAGGAAATTGTGTGTCCTTCTATTGGACTTGGTGCCCTTACTGTACTTTCTGGGGTAGGTATGTGCGTGTACCAGGTAGAGGTGAAGATAGCTGCGTCTCTTTGTGCTTTAAACTGTACTCTGGCTGAGCTACCTAGAGCAGGGGTTGGTTTAAACATGAGAATCTGGTGAACACTTAAGGTAGTATGATGAGCAAAGCTAGTGCAAATTGAATTTCGCCGCAAACTGTCATTCCGCACTGTATTTGCCAATTTCACTTGTTACCGACTTTATAGGTTATAAATCAAGCTTGGATAATTACAGTCTCAATTCCTTCTACTCTGTGGTATGGTTGGGATTGGAGTAGGGAGTGATATAACGAATATTTAAGGTTAAATTCAGCAAGAGAAGCAAGTACATTTCTGCACTGAAATGTACCTTTGAAATGTGGAATGAGGTGAATATTTTGCTTGCTCATCTCTGATATCTGGCTTTGTTCCTGGTTTACAGTAGATGATAGCGTACACATTTTATACCTATATTCTAGGGTGTCCTTTTCTGGAAAGTAAATAGAGAAAGACAGAGATAGAGAGAATAGATAGTGTAAACTGTAAATAAACTTGATACTACTCTACAACAATGGGGCAGAACGCTGAAACAGTGCCTAGCATTGCTGCTTCACAGCACTTGGGTCTTGAGTTCGATTCGCCCCCTATCAATACTTGAGCAGGGTTTCTCTGGGTGCTCCACTTCCATCCCACAGTCCAAAAAACATTCTGGCTGATTAAATGCGTGTGGCAGGGGATTTAAAATGTAAACTCTAGCTGGTTTATTTGCTGTACACAAAGTCTTCCTTGAGATATTTAGCTAACTATACCATGTTACCTTAATATGCTGTGTATCTGATGTGAGTAAGGGATATGCTATCAGGGGTGGTTTAGTCTCCAGGACTACCAGTTTTACATATTGATTGATGATATTACAATAGAAGGAGGTCATGCAATTATAAAGAGCTCATGAATACAGACAACATAGCTTACTAATTGTTCCGAATTGTATAAACAGGGAATGTTTTGTAAGAAAATCTTTTTTTTCTGTGACTCTATTTTCCGGTGTTTTTTGTCAAAAGCAAAAGCTCAAAGCACCTATTGCACTCTTGCAATCTGCCTTTCTGTCTGTATATAATGAAGATACAAGTTTCATACACTTGGTGACTTTTTTCATTTTCAAAATGTTTTTTTCTTGCATTTAAATCATTAAAGGCGAAACACACATTCAGAATCATCTTGCGTAATAAACTGGTTTAAACAAAACTACATAAAATTAATAATGAGGTTATTTCAGTGAGGTCTGAGGTCAAGTAAAATATTCCATTACTCCGAATTCAAAATGTTGTATTTATTCTGTACAAATACAAGATAATAATGGGTGACATAAATGTATAATCTAATTAATCTAACATTTCAGTATATTTCCCCTTTAAGGAAAAGTTATCTTTATCTTGGAAATTGCAGAACAATTAAAATGTCAACAGGAAGACAGCACCAAGGCACAATTTGTTCTATTGCCACAAAAACAATTTACATTCTTAATGTATCTACTCATCTTCCTCCACCAAACCATGGAGCAAATCCAGACTCTATGATTAATCACTAGGCAGAGCCAGGAAAATTCATTCTTTTTTAATGTCATGAACAGGAGTATGAACATAAAATGAATTAGCAAATATTGTACATGGCAGAAGGTCCAAGATGTAACCAAATAGCTAGTTTATTATAAGCATGCATAAACATTTTTAGACCTTATCAAAGTTTTGTTTAGATGTAATTAAAGTACAAATATTGATACTTCAGGTCTAAACAAATTGTGATTTCCATAGTAATGCCATGATAATGCTGAGAACTCACATGTCACATTCTACGTCAAAAAAGAGATTCTGATTTAGAAGAGTAAATGATATAAGCACATGCTCTTTTATGCCTTCCTATTTCCGGCTTAGAATTACATTCTGGTAAACTTGCCTCTCATATCTTAAACAAAACCAAATCTTCCATAGATAAATGTATTGGAAGGATTCGTGTCTGCCTTCCCTCCAGCATGTCAAGAACAAAGTTTGACTTATTGCACCTATGGAAAAACTGTAAGGAAAAGCAGACATATTATATTTCATTTGGGAGACCTGGTTTTCACTGTAATGGGTGTACAATGGATGCAAAGTATCATTACAATTGTGGAAATCGCATTTCTCAAGTAACTCATCTCTGCAGGCACTTGTAATGGTCCTTTCACGAATACCTTGGATAATTTTAAATGAACACAGTGCTTAGTGCGGTATTTTGATAGCCATGATTGGATGGCTGCCATGACCTGGCATCAGAAGTCCAGTCAGTGTCATCAAAACACTGCTCTAGGATGTTTATTTATTTAAACTTGTACAGGGTGTTAAACCCTGGGGAAGGGGCTGTTAGCAGTAGGGTTTAACTATTTAGAAAGTGCAGAGGTCCCAGACATTGGAGTCCTGGGAATTTGACACTTGGGTGGGCTGTGAATAAATCCGAAAAATTTCTTATTTAACTGGCGTTCTTCTTTACTGTAACTAATATAAAACCAATAAAGTCTTGCCCTTGAGCAGAGGTAATATTTAAGAAACATTTCTACTTCTACCTATAAAAATACCTTTGTTCTATTCACTATGGTACAAATTCAAATCTTGGCAATGTGCTGCAGAGTGCTTCCAGAATAATTGTGGGGCAATCTGTGGTGATGTAACATTGCAGATTTTGCCTCAGACCTCATAGAGGTGCACAGGAAAATCCATGATATTGGGTACCATAGTACATGCAAATGTGCGCTGCCGAAAATTGCTGTGAAGTTCGCCCATACATCGCCGAGAATTGAATCTGCACCTATAAGTTGGGTTAGTAGATTTTAGATATTAAACAAAAAATGTGGACATAAACAGTAATTAATGTGCAAGACAATTATAATGAGCAAAATAAACATATTTTGAACTGCATAACTGGAAGTGCCAAGTCTGAAATGTCAAACTAGGATGTCCTCAAACCTAGAAGATGTTGTGGAACTATGATATTTGGGTCATTATTTACAAAGTGAAAAAAGCCAAGGTGCAATGTGATACCCTCTTTGGTAACATCATGAGATTTATGATGGTGCACCTAAATTTCAGCCAAAGTACACTGGTTTGATTGCTTTTTATCAGTGTTTGTGGAGGAACATGTTTTAGGTTAGTTAGGTGAAGTTCCTTGCTTAGTACACAGAAGGTACATTGGTGTGCCTGATTTTACTCAGTAATGTACAAATTAGATTATTTTATGGATTGAAATAATTAACAGAGGTGGTGTATTTTTAGGGGTGTTCTTTGCTTTGAGGAAGAGTGCGTAGCCATATTTATGCCTCAAAAAAACTTTTTAATTTAACGCATTTTATACTTTTAAGTTGTACTTTTGGGAGAGAAGTGTATTTCTTTATGAACTATGCTCAATGTAAAAAAAAGCTTTAAATACACAAACGGCAAGTACTAAACATAATGCCAATGTCCCCTCACTAGCATGATTAGAGGTATGGATGAGTTGTGCAGAATCGGGAATTTTGCTAATGCATTCCACAAAGGTGGATGAGAAACATCTCATTTTAAAGGTTTGACTTCATTTTATGGATATAGCTTCTCTTTGACATACATTCTAATTGTATTTGTATACATTTGCATACATGTTTTAAACTTTATTTGCTATGCGGCCAGGTTGTCTTCTTTTCTTAAACTTATTGTTGTATGCTAAGTAGATTAAAATAAGGGTGGTTGCACCAGTGTTTCCAAATGTTGTTCATACAATGTGGGTGTTCTGTGATTTGGCCTCCTGGCCTCCTGTCACTCAAACTTTCACTTTCACTTTGTAGAATTATTTTTCACTTTGTAGAATTATTTCAAGGCTCCATCCCCCATTCCAGACTTGGGTACAGAAACAAGTCTCTTGTAAATGCAAAGACAATTTGTAATAGAAGCAAATAATGTTTCAACTGCACATTTATATTATGTGTTTTTTCTTAACTATTTCAGATACTTTCACACACTAATATGCTGAAGTAGGTGTTTATGGTTACTTTTTGCAATTATGTTTTAATCAATAGCAATTAAATATTTGCTTTTAGCAGTCTAGTGTAGTCAAACTAATGAAATCTCTGATTGGTTACTATGGGTAAAAGCACTTGTGTATTACTTGAACTATTTTATTTAATAAGCTCTAAATACTTAAGATGTTCCTGCTGCCCAGAGGGAACTAGCAGTTATACTTGTAATATCCATTGTAATAATTGTAGTTCCTCATCAGGTAGGACACTATTTGCTTTTGACTTCCTATTTTACTTTTAACCACAGGTAACAGATTTATGCCTATGAGTATACTAGAACTTTGTAAAGTTTGTAAATGTGTATTCTTAGAGAACTTGTGTAGTAATATATCACACTAGTTCTCTGAAGTGTACATGTGTATTCTTTATCATGTACATGCTATTTTATACAAAGTCTTGGGACAAAATTAACTACTACGTAAAATCTATTCACAGCCAATATTGTATTCTACTAACTTAGTTTACCAGTGCTTGGTTTTGAATATTTTATCTTATCTTAGAAATCAAAACCTTGATAGAGACTTGCTGAGATTCCATTTTTTTTTTTGCAAACAGCATTATTAAAGCATAAATCCGCTGTCTGATATTTAATTTATATTTATATTATTTGTACTTTTCACTCATACATGTAGACATTTGGGTACTACTGAATACCTGCCAATCAAAATGCACAATGCAGTGCCAGCTTCCTACTGGTCAGCAGATGCCAACTTTGTGCTCAGCTTCAAGCCCTATCAGTGGGTTTACTGACTTTGCACTTAATACTATTTCTAATGTTGGAAATGTGTCAAACTGCTTGAGTCAAACAGTTTGAGGTAGAGGTGAAGTCTCCAGAATAAAATGTTAAATTATAGTTGCAGTCATTACAGAAAGATCAGGAAGATCCTCTTCTGGGACCTGATTCATTAAGGATCTTAACTTCAGAAACTTCTTATTTCAGTCTCCTTGACAAAACCATGTTACAATGCAAGGGGTGCAAATTAGTATTCTGTTTTGCACATAAGTTAAATACTGACTGTTTTTTTATGTAGCACACAAATATCAACTTTAAATTTCAGTGTACAAATAAGCTATCAAGGATTTGTGTGCTACATGAAAAAAAACAGGCAGTATTTAACTTATGTGCAAAACAGAATACTAATTTGTACCCCTTACATTGTAACATGGTTTTGTCCAAGAGACTGAAATAAGAAATTTCTGAAGTTAAGATCCTTAATCAATCAGGCCCCTGGTCATCAACCATCTAGTAAATATAATCATAAGTTTGTATTCTTGTATAATGCAGTGCTGTCCAAATATGTATATGAGCATGGTCATATTTCTGCTACTCTTCGGACAGACCGAATATTGTTAAAAAGATTCTGTAAAGCAATAGAGTTTGAGTGTGTTCGAGAAAGTGGAGTCCACTAATAAAGTCTTCGAAGGTGGGACCCTTTATAACATCCCTGGTCTATTGCCATAATTCTATTACAGTATATTTAATTTTCCATGTTATTATTATTATTTTTTATTATTCATAATACATTACCTTTATAGTGGGAATAGTAAAACAATTTCAGTAATGTTTCCTCTTTCATGTGTCCTTGGAAAATATGTATCTAATATTATTATTTCAAGGGAGCATTTCACTTATTTCTAACAATTTGTAGATGGTATATGTAAAATGTAAAAAAATATCATGAAACGTATATTTAAAATAATGTTTATTATTATTGAAGAACATAACTTAGTTTTGAGAAGCTCCCAAACTCATGTGATTATGTTGGCAGTTTTTAATAGACTGATGTGTTGGAGTGGTGACACAGCTCTTTTTCTCATGATCTGTGATCAAAGAAAGCTGCTACTTTGTAATATGTTTAATAGTTTTAGTGGCCTTTAAACAAATGTCATAGAAACCCTCCCCTTACAAAAAAAAAAATACAACCCAGCACACTTCATGCAATGAAAATTATGTGCTCAGATTAGGAAACAATGTTCTATGCTTTTTGGCCAAAGTACTTGTATCCGGTTGTAACTTGGGGTCAGACTTTTTGAGGCAAAGAGCCAATATTTGTAGACATTTGTTTCCCTTCTTGCTTTACTGACAGCATATTATCCTGCAATCTAGATGCCTTACATGGTTTTAGGGAAAAAATGCTAAGTGCCAGCATTTTTCGTTCGAATTTACAGGAAAAGTATGATTTTTTTTAGAATTCTTCGTGTAGTGTTGCAATCATATCCAGATTATTCAATGTTTTACTATTTCTTTGTCTGGGAATATTACGAAACTACATATCTCCCCAAACATTTATCTCTTATATGATATAATAAAAGTCTGGCTAAAGTTTGGTATTTGATCTTTACCAAGCTAAACCAAATTGAAAAGAGAAGGTTAGTGGTTTCCAAACAACAAATTGAACAGAGCTTTGGATAATATAATAATATGTATAAACATCATCATCATCATTATTTATTTATATAGCGCCAACATATTCAGTAGCGCTTTACAATTGGGGACAAACACAGTAAACTAACAAACAAACTGGGTAAAACAGACAAAGAGGTGCGAAGGCCCTGCTCTCAAGCTTACAATCTATACCTACCAACTTTTAAGGTGTCCCCTCTGTTAGATCCCAGATGTGTTGGGGCGTAGCCACGTGGTTTGAGTTATCATGGCCCCAACCCCGCTGGGAAATGCTTTGATTAAGCGATCAACTTGCGGCTTGAGGACATCTAGGTGAGCTTGTACAGATGAAGTCACATCGTGTGTCCAACTTCTGCATTTGCAAATTAGAGACGCTTTTTGTGTTTCGTAAATTACCTCCACTGTGTATGCATTTGCAATGTGTCATAGTCATATGTTTAGTGTTCTGTAGTCACTATAACTTCCTTTTGGCCTGAATGGAATCAGACAGACAACATAAACACTCCTTCTTTAATAATCCAGTCTAGATGGAAAAAATATGAAGAATGGTATTTATTTAAGTAGTATAGAACATGGTAGATCAAGTGGTAAAACTGTAATAGATAGATAGTAGAATACAATCACAACATGAACATATATAATGCAATGCAAACATGAAAAATATGACATAAATGCATAACTTGACAGAACATTGATGCTGTGCTGAGGGGAGATATATACGGCACCTGTTATTTCTTAGCATGTAATATCTAAAATGGTGATCTCCTGTCATTACCCATGGTGCATGGGAAACTAACTACGGAGGCTCTGAAAGTTCGGTTAAGCTGAAACTAGGCTGGCCACTAGGTGATGTTTACACAGGAATAAATGCATTTGTAAAAACATCAATGCTGAAGGCATAACATTTATCAAATGATGTACTCATTATCACCATTTTTTATTATTATTATTTGTCTGGTACAAAAGCTGAGAAACATATCTTCATGTACTGTTGCTGGTCCTCTCTTATCAGCAGTGTACACACAATCTGTAATTTGGTGATTTTGTGTAGCATGCTGCAGTTGTAGTCATAAAGATGGTAAAAAGTAAACAGCATGTATAAGGTCTCTATCTAAATTGGGTTAATATTTTGCCATAGTTGTCTGATTTTGCCATGGAGAGAAACATACAAAAGAGAATCATTATGTTGACGTCCATTAATATGCAGGTTACTTAAATTAATCAATACCAGTTCCATTTTCTGGGCATAAGTCTCTGCTTATTGATTCTTTTCATTTTTCTGAAAAACTACCATTGGATTTTCAGAACATTTTTGCTTACTTAATTTTTATATGTGCGGCACAGTGGCCTAGTGGTTAGCACTTTTGCCTCACAGCACTGGGGTCATGAGTTCAATTCCTGACCATGGCCTTATCTGTGTGGAGTTTGTATGTTCTCCCTGTGTTTGCGTGGGTTTCCTCCGGGTGCTCCGGTTTCCTCCCACACTCCAAAAACATTCTGGTAGGTTAATTGGCTGCTATCAAAAATTGACCCTAGTCTTTGTCTGTCTGTCTCCCTCTCTGTCTGTCTGTGTTTGAATGTGTGTCTATATTAGGGAATTTAGACTGTAAGCTCCAATGGGACAGGGACTGATGTGAATGAGTTCTCTGTACAGTGCTGCGGAATTAGGAGTGCTATATAAATAAATGACAATGATAATATGTGATCAGTGCCGGGACTGGCAATTGCAACACCCCATCTGCCGACAATTTGAGGCTTCACTGGCATGCGCCATGCCTCTGTGTGCCTATTCCAAGCCCTGTTCCGTTCGGAGCGCCGATGGCAAATAAAACAAAATTGTCACTGGTGGGTTGTCCTAGTAAGCATGGTGCCCTTCTCTGAGTTTTGATTGGGTGAATAGTTTTATCAAATCAGAATGAGAGAAACCTATCTAGACTGTTACCAAGCTGTTGATCAATTAGATGTATAACATGGTATCCATTATCATCGACAGCTATTTATATAGTGCTACTAATTCTGCAGCGCTGTACAGGGAACTCAATCACATTTGTCCAGGTGGAGCTTGCAGTCTAAATTCTCTAGCATACATACACTAGTCACTTCAATTTTGATAGCAGCCTCTTTGGAGTGTGGGAGGATCCCAGGAGAAACCCACGCAAACACAGGGAGAACATACAAACTCCATACAGATAAGACCATGGATAGGTCAGAATCGAACTAATGACCACAGTGCTGTGAGACAAAAGTGCTAACCACTAAGCCATCATGCTGCCCTTGTCCAAAGTATCTAAGTAATTAGAAGATTATTGCTTTTCCCACATTTTTTATTGTATCCATGTTATGCTCACAGCCAGTCAGCAATATGGGACAGTATTAAATATATTCCATTTTTTCTAATTCGTTGCAATGTGTGTCAGTCAGGCCTGAGATGACAGTCTATAAAATACCATAATAATAATAAGTTGCATTGTGGAAATTGGCGTCATCCATTATATTTAGATTGTGACTGAAGCAATTTATTAGTAATAAGGACAATACAATAATGGATAATGGGTGGTGGGTTGACAAAAATAAATAATTGGAATGGGAAAAAAAATGTTTCCAAGGAAATTCTAATATGAAAATAGAAAATAATAGTTAAATATCTAAGCTAGTGATAATTGTTGACATCTGCCTAACTCTATTCAGCATTCTCTATTTGTAGTGTATAGCGCCTATATGCCGGTCACTGCTTTTTAACTACTTGCACTTTTGAATCATTGCTCTTCTTTTCCCTTTGCTCCACTTATGTACCTCCAGACCATACAGCTTCAGTTTTAGATACAGCTGACTACTGCACTGAATAAACACACTACATTAAAAAGTCATTACTGAATATATCCTCTGTACATACTCCTGCAGAATGCACTTTCAAATTTGGCATAAGGCCCTCAATCAATAAGAACTTTGATTCAGGTTACAAGGATTAACCTATGAAGAGATTGACTACTTCAGTACCTGTTTACTTCTGTAAAATTGACAGTATTTCCCTGTGCACTCAAATGAGGGAAGAAGGGAATTTACTGTTCAATGTCTATGTGTGCTTCTCACAACTCTGTACAAGTAGTAGTTTAGAGGGAAAATAAAATACAGTTATTGCATTTGTGCTGTTGAGGTACATTTTTGGTCATGTTTTTTTTCTATATTTGACATTCATTCATAGATATCCCTGTAGTGCGGTGTAAAATGTGTCAGATTAAGTCAATGTTTACTATTATTCTGTGTGATAGCAATGACTACATCTTCATGGTGTGTGATGCATACATGACCCATGCCCACAAAATCCTTTTCACTCCTTACTAAGACTTGTATGATGTAGGATTTTTTTGTGTAGCATTAAAGAGAATGAAGCGCAGTTGGCATAATGGGCGCAGTAATAAAGAGTATCCTAAGGGGAAAGGAGTTAAACTTTCTTTCAGGTGAAATCTTAGCTGCTTGAAGGCATGGGAGCATGACTAGGATGTGAGAAATTAGTTTAGGGATTTGATTTCCTGACCTGAAGTGTGCATGGCATGGGAATTTATAGTTTTAAAACTATTCCATTTGTGTAGGTAAACAGTGGATATTGTGACTCACATGAGAAAAAGATAGAATATGTAACAGTGCTGTATAAGACGGTATAGGATCCTATCACATAAAAATACAGTTAGTAAACATTACAATATAGCATACATTAACATTGATATAATGATACAAAGTACACATCACCTAGGATATCTCTGTTAATGCCTTTATCTGTACAATATTATTGAACTCATAGTAATGCCATTAACATGGATTGACAAAGGTACAATTCACATATGTAATTGGCAAACGACAGTAGATGTAAAATAATATATAAAGGGCAAGATTTACATAGTTCATAAAAACTGATCATCCACAACATTAACAAAACTTGCCTAACTAATATTGTGTAGATGTTACGATTTTGATGCCTTAGTCAGTATTAGCACAGGCTTACCTAGGGCGCGGAGTCTAACGGCCTTCCGGTCTTCACCAAGAACCACCGCAAGGTAGTGTGGGCTTAGCTGCCGAAGAACCGCAGGTCGCGGCCCCCAGATTAGCCTACTGACGTAAGGGAGAAAGTTCTAAGTGATGGCAGGCAGACAAGAAAATAGACAATGCGGTGCAAGTACAGGCACTAACCGTTAATTCCAGGCGTAGTAGGTCTGGAACAGTAACCGGTAGATGCACGGAGGCAATGGGTGCGTGGCAGGATCCAGAGAATAGTTGGTAACACAGCCGGGTCGGTACACAGAAGGTATCAGGTATACGGTGCCAGAGGGAGATCCAGAGAATAGTTGGTAACACAGCCGAGTCGGTACACAGAAGATAGTCCAGTTGCTTAGTGCCAGGGATAAGCCAAAGAATAGTCAGGTCACAGCCAGGTAGGTACACAGGAGTAGGAGGAATAGAGGGGTTAACAGGGAGCAGGTTCACAGGAGTCAGGACACAGGAACTGTAGCCAGGAACAGGAAACACATTGCTCTGACACAGGCAGCGTGTCAGAGCAGGGAAGATATAGGAGTTTGAATTCCCCGCCCAGGAGTCACATGATCAGCAGCAGAGAGAACCCGGAAGTGCGGCAGCGCTAACAGAAGAAGCGCTGAAGAGATGGACACCGCTGTCAGCTCCCGCTGACAGCGCAGCGGAACGGGAACAAGGTAAGTTCCTAACAGTAGATCCTCCTCGTGCCACCAAAACAGCTGTGACCCATTAAGGCATGGTCTCCACAAAACTTCTGAAGGTGTCCTGTGGTATTTGGCACCAAGACGTTAGCAGCGGATCCTTTAAGTCCTGTAAGTTGCGAGGTGGGGTCTCCATGTCTCAGACTTGTTGATCCAACACATCATCACACATATGCTCAATTGGATTGAGATCTGAAGAATTTGGAGGCCAAATCAACACCTTGAACTCTTTGTCATGTTCCTCAAACCATTCCTTAACAATTTTTGCAGCATGGCAGGGAGCATTATCCTGCTTAAAGAGGCCACTACTTTCAGGGAATACCGTTGCTATAAAGGGATGTACTTGGTCTGCATCAATGTTAAGGTAGTTGGTACATGTCAAAGTAACATTCACATGAATGTCAAGACCCAAGGTTTCACAGCTGAACATTGCCCAAAGCCACACGCTGCCTCTGCCGGCTTGCATCCTGGTGCCATCTCTTTCCCATATAAACAATGCACATGCACCAGGGCGTCCACATGATGTTAAAGAAATTGTGATTCATCAGACCAAGCCACCATCCCACATCGCTCCAGATCCGGCTCTCACGTGAGCATTGTAGGCGCTTTTGGCGGTGGACAGTGGTCAGCATGTCCACTCTGACCAGTGCTCGGATACTCAGCCCCATACGCAGCAAACTGTAATGCACTGTGTGTGCTGACACCTTTCTATCATAGCAAGCAATAACTTTTTCAATAATTTGTGCTACAGTACCTCATCTGTAAGATTGGACCATCTGTGAGATGGGCTAGCCATCGCTCTCCACGGGCATCAATGAGCCCTAGGCACCCTTGACCCTGTCACCGGTTCATTGGTTGTCCTTCCTTGAATTTTGAGGTACTAATCACTGCATACTGGAAACAACCCACAAGACCTGCCTTTTTGGAGATGCACTGACCCTGTTGTCGAGCAATCACAATTTGGCCTTTGTCAAAGTCACTCAGATACTTACCCATGGCAATTTTGCCTACTTCCAACACATCAACTTCAAGAACTGACTTTTCACTTGCTGTCTAATATAACCCACCCCTTGACAGATGCCATTGTAACGTGATAATCAATGTTAGTCACTTCACTTGCCAGTTTTAATGTGGCTGATGGGTATATCTGTATTTCCTGCCACGTGGGCAAGCACACTAGGGTTAATTTTGTTAGAAGCCTATTTAATTAACAGTATGTATTTGGAGTGTGGGAGGAAACAGGAGCACTCCAGAGGTAAGCCATGCAAATACAGGGAGAACCTACCAACTTCACACAGATTGGACACTTGTTTGTATCAAACCAGTGACTAGAGCGATGTGAAGCAAAGCCAGAACTGGACAGGTGCATACTCTAGTGACCATAGTAGAATGTAGAGTATGTTTTCTTAAGACCACAGTTTAATGTAGAGCCCATATTCTGATGACCACTACATAGTGAAGAGCCAATATGATTAAGATCACAGTTTAATGCTGAGCTCATATTCTGGTAACCACAGTACAATGCAGAGCCCAGATCCATTGACCACTTTTTAAATGCATAGCTCATATCACAGTCACCACAGTACAATGCAGAGACCTTATTTTGTTGACCACAGTGTAGTGCAGAACTATTTTTTAGTGACCAATGTACAATGTAAAACCATGTTCTGCCAGCAGCACACTCACATGCAGTAGTTAAATGGGCTACTTCCTTCCACTGCACTGCCAAAGTAAACACACTTCCTTATCTCTTCTGGCTGAATCTGGTCATTCTTGGCTCTTGGTGAGCTGCCTATGCAGACACTGGGGCAGGGAACATGCTGCAAAGAGACTAGTAAATGCCGGTATGTGGTTCTCCTTAAAGATTGGACAGATCATTTGAGAGCCAGACTGTCAAAGTGAAAGCCACACAATTGACAACTCTATGCCAAATTATCACATTTGGCCATGCCTGACCATTAATGCAAAGTTTTCTGTTCTTTCCCGAAATGTAGCTCCTAGAAAAAACCATTTGTGATCCCTAATTCCTAAAAGCAGAGGGACGCCTTTATTTCAATTGTCAATAGTTGAATTATTGATTTTTCAAATACATTGGTTTGCATTACAAACCTTCACAATGGGTTTTTCCATCATCATCATCATCATCATCATCATCATCATCATCATCACAGAAGACAAACCAAATGCAGTTTGGGTGAAATAAATCAGTAAATGTAATAACTAGAAAGAAAAATATACCCCTTGAAATAAAGGTTGACCCATTTGTTTAAGGGTCAAACAAGCATTGTAACAAATTATGGTCCCTATTTATTAACATTCCAGAGCCTTTAAATTATGTGGAAACAGCTGTTTCCGCAGGATCTATGTGTCCTAAGTAATCATCAAATGCCTAAAGGAGGTGATATCACAGAGATCGTCGTTAAAGCAACGAATGGTCTGTATTGCAGTACCCATCATTTTCTATCGGGACCTCGATTGTCATCAATTTAACAAGCTCCAAAAAGATCAACTTTTCTGAGTTTTGCCTTGCTCGCTAACACTATTGTGAATGGTCGATCTGGAGGCCATATTGCAATAACAGACAGTACTTTCTGCCCTGGCTAGCTAGGATCCTTCGCCCACCCCACGGATACATCTGTGTTTAACACAATCATATGTGGGCAGACTCTAGTGCAATGGCACGGTGAACTGCAAATTAAATATTGGGCACCAGGTTATCTCAGTTCAAACAGAAGCAATTGTATTTATCTCCTTTCCTCCAGCACAAAAGAGCATATGTCAATTTTGGGGTACCCCTCATGGTGGGGATTCCCTTCTGTAGCCCTATTCCTCACTATAGTGCTCTCTTGCATAATTTAGGCTCTTACCATCTTGCTTATCACCACTTTTATTGAGAGGCTCTTGCTGCCCTTGCTGGGCTCTATTCACCTCACAGTGGTTCTTAACTGAGCTCACAAGTTTGGGGGCACTACCCCCCCTTACAGGGGTGCTTGACTCATATGCCGACCCCCCCATCTCACTTGCCAGGGACCCGGGACAACCTCCTCCCTCCCGGGTCCCCGGCAAGTGAGATGCCAGTGTGTCATAAACAGTCTGGGCATGCTGATGCTTGTATAACTACAAGCACCAGCATACCCATGGCAGCCAGGTCATGCTGGCCCTTGGAGAACCAAAATTGCCAACATGGCCAGACACCCGTGGCTGGCTGAGACCTGTAGTTCCACAAAACAAAATGTTAAAAAAAACACCACACCCCCACCTTATTACCACATCAAGTTATTAAAAATAATGAATCCCAGTATACTCACCAATAAGATGTCTTCTTCTTTTGTCAGCAGCTTTTAATCCAAATTTGCTTGACAACCACGTCCAACAATATTTGAATTCCACAATGTCCATGCTTGAACTTTTCTTATCTCAGGTCAGAATGACCCCCATATGTGTATATACAAATGCGGAACATGCTTGTTAAAAAAAAGAATCCCAATACACACACGAATGAACCCCTGCTTGTACAGTGTACACGCAGCCTGACGCTGGTATGTATCGTTCGTGTGTGTATTGGGATTTTTTTTTTAACAAGCATGTTCCGGATTTGCATATACAGATATGGGGGTCATTCTGACCTGAGATAAGAAAAGTTCAAGCATGGACATTGTGGAATTACAAATACGGGGGTCATTCTGACTGAAGATAAGAATAGTTCAAGCATGGACATAGTGGAATACAAATATTGTTGGACGTGGTTGTCAAGCAAATTTGGATTTAAAGCTGCTGACAAAAGAAGAAGACATCTTATTGGTGAGTATACTGGGATTTATTATTTTTAATAACTTGATGTGGTAATAAAGTATATTACAGCATATTAGGATCATTTGCGAGGTCAAGATAATAACACTGGTCCTAATAACTTTTACATAAGTTCAACCAGGGCCTGATTTTTCAATAGGCTGACTGGGCTTTTCCGCTATACATTTCTGATTTTAATGAAAACAAAATCAGTGACAAAGATTGCTGTGACCCTTTTAAAAAGCCAAGTAGAGACAGGTTTATAAAATAAGGAAACATAAACATTGGTGGTGGGGACGGATTTTTAAATAAGGATGAGTTTGTTTCTACCTACCGCATATTAGCCTGTCGTGGAAGGCGGGGGGACACTATTGGGCATATTCAATTACGATTCCGGTCCGCAGTAACGCGCGTTACTGCGGAAAGTGCGCAGTATTGCCAGTAATACGGTACCGCAATAACGTGGATTTTCGTACGCAACCCTATTGGGTGCAAACGAAAATCCACGTTATTGCTGTACCGTGGATTAACCTCGTGGCCCGTTCCGGCGCGATCCCGCGGACCGGAATTGTAATTGAATATGCCCCTGTGAGTGTATTAGTCTAGGGTGGCCTGAACCCTTAATCAGGCCCTGAATCCAACCATTGTTATTTAAGTTGCCATACTGAGAAATGCGTCCAAGTCAGTAGCCTACAAGCATACTGAATGAGTCACTCATTTGGTATTTTTACTGTCCTGGTGCCCCCTGGACTTATATTAAAGAACCCCCTCCCTTACAATGGTAAGGAGGGCTGTGTTTAGTAAATCAAATTGGAGTTGTAGTCCAGGAACATCTGCATATTATATTAGTTATTCCTGCTGTACCATTTTTTGGGTGGTGAAATTAAGTGGATACCACTATTCTATTGATGTCCTACTCATTTTTATTCCACATGCTGTACCTTACTATAGTATTACTGAGATTTTTTCACCCTTACAAATCATAGGTAAAACAAATCTGTAAAATAAATCACAATACATAAAAACAGAACATACATACTAGGTTGATGAAGAAGGTGCGGATCAGAAACAGGATAGAGAAAACCCTGCTCGCGAGAGCTTATAATCTGCATAAGACAAACAAATGATCCCTGAAATCAGTTGAAGTTTTCTTTTAATGGCATTATTTAAAGAAGCTGAAAATAATTGGTATGTTCTGCAGACCGCTTTGCTCACCACTACTTAAAGAGACCTTTTAGTGTATGTACAGTTTCAAAAATTCTGGAAAGAGAATGACCTGAGACTGTAAAAGGGCACTAAGTATGGGCATTTCCATTGCCTTATTCTAGGAAAAGAAACTGAGTTTATGAAATTTCCCAGTAACGTCGTTTAGCATTTGAGGTTTTTTTTTCTTTTTATTTGCAGTGACTTTTTTATGGCACTGACAGTAAAAGGTCAACAGAATGTCTGAGAGAGCAGTAAAAGTATTAATGATATTGACCACAAGATTTTATCTCTCAGTTGCAAAAATGTCTTCAGGCATAAGGCTGTCATAAGAAAAAAGAAATGTGGTGAAATAACACAGTTGTGTCAAATGACGTTTTATCATACTCGGTGACATATAAGTTAAGTCAAAATTTAACTCACTGCCGATGTAGTTAAAAGAGCAGATACAAGAACACTGGTATATAATTTTTTAGATAGCAAGCCTACTTAAAAGATACTCTTTCCTAGTGTTATTAATATTTGCTAATCAGTTTAGCCTATATATATATATATATATATATATATATATATATATATATATATATACATTTATTTATTATTATTATTTTTCTTTCTTGTTAAGATAAAAAAAAGTGAAAAAGAAAAAAAAAGCAAGCGGCAGGTATCTGTGACGCAGGCATCACACAACCATTGAACTAAATACACCTTAAGCTAACAGGGAGGGTGAAAGGTAGCAGTGTTTGAGCTGAATCTGTGTTTTTAGACGAAACAGCACCTTTTGAATGAAAGCACGCTTATACCGACTCCTTAAGAAGTTTAGACTACAGAGCTGTCTCTAAAAACTGGCCCCCCTTCAGCTGAGTCCCATATGTTTCTCTTGGCATCAGCTCTGTGTCTGCTTGGCTGGCGTTAATGCAGGGATATTAAATTGATGAAACACAGAGCTCTTGATCCTTTTCAGTAGGGCTTCTATTTAGGTAATGGCAAGCTAGGGCTCTGTCAACCACCTGCAATTGTCCAAGTTAAAAAAAGGAGGGAGTTATGAAATGCAAGGGAATAGGAGTGGACGAGAGGAAAATTCCTGAAAACATTTCCAGTCTTTTCTAGACAAGAGAGGTAGATGCAAACAGAGTTTCTGGATGCATTGTAACACCCCATAGAGCTTTTAAATTAAGTGTGAATAGGACAGATGGAAAAACAACATCCAGAGACCCCACTCACATTATACCACTTATAATTTCAAAGAAAAAGGGAGTTGCAAAGGTATTGCCACAGCTCCGCAACAACTAAGGAGTGACCATCTCACAATTTTGATAGTGGGGTGATGTACCAAATTATGACAAGAGCTCTGTTTTCAGGCAAGTTCATTCATTTTTTGTCGCTAGTTTAAACAAAAAGTTGTTTAAAAAGACTTTTTAAGTGTATATAACAGGTAAGCAGGGCTTTCTTTCTTCATGTGCTTTTCCCTTCCTACTATTTCCTTTTTACCTCCGCACCCTTGAGGTGCACTTTTAGCCTGGTCACTAAAGATAACCCTCAGCATCTATCCCTGTTTTTCGCACCAACACCGCATCTATCAGTGCACCAGTGCATTGGGCTCCATGTGGGCTTGCTCCCTGTCTGTCCCCTTCCCTTCTCTGCACTCCCCTTCTTTATTCTGGTTTTTGTTTCCATTCTGCTAATTGTTTGATTACTAATTATTCTCCCCAATCTTTTATTGCTATTTTCTATTTGTTCATTACGTAATTTTGTGGTTTGCTCTAACCCCCATTGAACAGAGTTGTAGACTTCTCGTGGCGCCTTATATATAAATGATAATAATAATAACAACAATAATAATAATAATTTTAGGTTTAGTTTAGTATATGCTTTTTAACTTTTATTTTATACAATGTATTATTCTTAAATACCTTTTTAAATACAATATTATTTTAAAATATATTATCAAAGACATTTTTAAAATAAGTTTTCTAAACTTTTGTAGAGTGTCCATCACTAAGTGAATTGATCACTATGAAACACTAATATTCAGACTAGTGAATATATAGAGTGAGCAATGTCTCCACACAATTACTGTACTAGTGTTCCTTGTTCACCACATGTTACTCAATAATTAATCATGCTGGGCACTCATTCTGGGCACTGGGCAATTACTCTTCTATGCTATTGGCAAAAGTGTAAGACTACATCCCACTATGGAATAAATGGATGTTATTTAATTTATATCAATTTGGCCAGATAAGAAAATTCTAGGCATGATACATGTAAACTAATAATGGAATGTTTTGTATACTCTGCAGTGGGCAATGGTGCTTATAGATGCTAAATCATTTATTGAACTACATGGACAAATTCTTATGTTAAATGGCTGCAAATGGTATATGTAAATAGATAATCTACCTATCTACTCATGTATTTGGATATTCTGCTTATCCCAATACTTAGCTACACAGTCAAAAATAACAGACGACAAGGGAACAACTTGCAGAGGATGATTGCCATAAATAAATGGGCTGGTTTTATACAGTAACTAGGTAGAGACAGGCTAAACATTAGGTCAGATCATGCAGCAACCAATCAAAATCCAAGAACAGTTCAAACTGCTGAGTGAAAAACTTACATTCAGATCAGATTACACTGTTGACAGACCTTTAATTGACAGGGCTGACAGCCTCTAGGGCTTCAAATGGACCTTGCCAGGGGGTGAAAAGTTTGTTTTCCTGGGTTGGGTTCATGACCAAGATCTTGTCCATAGGATTGAACTATCAAAGTACAGCAATATTATCATAACCTAAAATTAGGTAAAATGTGCCTTATCTTTAAGGAGCTCTCATACATTTGGGCCACAAATTGTAACAGATTTGGCTCACTGTGGCTTTGCTGCTACCAATCTTCATATCTAAAATACCCCTTGGCTGAACAATAACTCAAAAGGACTAAACCGTGTTGAAGCTTGAGGTACCTCATGGATGGCAAACAATAAAAATGGTATGATAAGTGTTTCCCAATCTTTTTTCTCTTGCAACACAGCATTCCTCATCATGTGCTTTATTGTGCAGCTAAATTGCTCCACCAAGCCATCTGTTTGTGGATGGTACTTGGAGATGTGAAGAGATGTCACCCCTAATAGCTGACACAGGGCCTTAATCAACTTGGACATGAACAGGTTGCCTTGATCAGTGAGAATTTCCTTGGGAAGTCCCAAATGTGTAAAAATCAAGAAGAACTATTTAGCTATGATGCTGGACTTTATATTCCAGAGGGGAACTGCCACTGTATATCGAGTTGCATAGTCAAGCACCACTAGTATATATATTGATGCCCACAAGTGGACCTCATGGGTCACTGGCCTTCATTAGTCCAGTGACCCATAAGGTCCATATCTATACATTCAAAGGGGACCTGCACTACAGGTATTGGTATGAGAAGTGCCCTATACATTGGGTTCGGACAGGTTCTCTGACAAATGGCACAAGACTGGAAATAACTGGCTATGTACACTGGGCCAGTCCAACCTGAGCAGAACTTAATCCCATGTTTAATCTTCCCCCAAGTCTCCCCCACCAACATGTGTATTTGCTGCTTTTAACACTAGAGGTAAATTAACCTGCGGAACCGTTAACTGTTCTACCTTTTCCCCTTGTACAATACTAATTCTACACAGAAAATTTTTAATAACAAAATATGATAGAACTTCTGCAGGCTGGGCGGTTTTTGCTACACCATTCACCTCAGTTCCCAAATGTCAATGTCCAGGCTGTTATTTTTAGGTCAGATCCTTTAAAATCAGGCTCCAGACTGTTGAATCAGATGACAACATGTCCATCCGGACTTGTTTACATAGAAACTCTTTAAATAGTGGGAAGTCTTGCCCCAGAATAAGCAGATACCGTAGCATAGGCGCTATGGCAGCAAACACCATAACGCCTTGGTTTTTAGGGGTAACTGGCAGAAGAGTTCTCTCATATTTCTCAGTCGCCCCATGTATGCAAGGACCTTTACTTTGTGTAACCAAGTAGTTATGGTTTTTGGGAAGGGCAAAGCTGGAAACCAACGTTTCCAGCCAATTGTGCTCTGACCGGTTATTCTTGGTCATATCGCCACTCATGATAGCACTGGGCTCGGCCTGGCACCGAAACCTCAATGCAAGCCAATATCTCAGACTTTAAGCACATATAATAGGAGGCCTGCTCCTCATCCAGATCCATATAAGTTCGCTGATCTTTGCCAGTTAGATATGACACTAGCCTCTCAGTCCAAACTTTTGGAGGCCAATTTGCCCTTTTTGCAACTCTCTCAAAGGATACCAGAAACGCTTCTATGTCATCAACTGGTGAGATTTTCTACAGAGCCAGACCAGGTGGTACATTTCAGTTACGCCTCACCTGGGCTAACTCTTCCAATAAGAACCTGGTGTTTTCCTACTGTGCCTCTCGGGGTAGAGGATTTTGAGCGGCCTAGAACTTCAGAGCACTGGACATGCCCCTGTGGCATTGGTCCGCCCCGTGTAGTGTGACCACACTCTCTTCTCCTTCCTATGTGGCAGTGTGTGCACGTTGTCATGATTCCCAAACTGAAAATGTTTGGAGATATGGTGACATAATGTCACTCATTTAGTGCTTTAGTCATCTCCTAAGCCTTGTTTCCCTTGGTGACTTACTGGTAGAGTCAGCCCTGTATTTCGGACTTATAGAGTTTCTGCATGCATACTATATAAATATTTTGTGCTTTGGCGAGGCCATAATCCCACTTGTGCTTGCCCATTTTCCGTTTTCTGTCACAGAACAGTAGAGGTAGGCCTAGTATGGGGAATGGGGACTAATTGTGTGAAAACAACAATATCTAATTTTTAAATGCAAATTGGTAAATCATTGCAGATATTTATATATTTTACTTTCAATTTTGTAATGGATATTTTCGAATTCAGTATTTAATACATGTAATACAGTAACATATTAAAAATATATCTTCATTAACTAGAGCATACTTGCCCACATTCTGACTCTGGCCTCCAGGAGGACAGGTCATGTTACAGGGGTAGGAGGGGGCATGGTGACATCTTTGCTTCACCAAAGCTTTGCCCCCCACCATAAAATGACGAAATTCACAGCATTGAATAGCGGGGGCGGGGCTTTATGACACGATTAAGCCCTGCCCCCGATATTCAATACTGTGAATATCGACATTTTTTAGAATCCGAGAGATTAGCCTATTCTTCTGGGAGTCTGAGAGGACTGCCGAAATTCGGGAGCCTCCTGGAAATTCTGGGAGAGTAGGCAAGTATGATCTAGCGTGAAGTGAATTTTTAAGATAATCTCCCAGCTTTCCGGCTTTTATATGTGATGGTTCCTCTATGCCTTTACATGGGGAAGCCTATTTAGCAAGTAGAGGATGGTGGGATGGTGATAACAATTGCAATATATTTGTTTTTTAAATGCTTCATTATTTGAATAGAGCATGCTTAATGTTTTTCAACTTTTTTTATCTTTTTAATTTACTTTTTTTTGCCAAGTGGAACTGAAAGGCCAAATCTGAGCTTTCAGTTCCATTGCATATTGACAAGCTAGCTAGCTGGTATGTGCATATCGACAGAGATTTGCCCAACATATCGGTAAATTAAACCTTACTGCTACGGGCCAATATTGCCGGGGGACAGTTAACTATCGTTTATTTGCTCAGCAATATTATTTTGATAAATTACAGCGATAAGGGCTTTTAATCAGCAGTATCTCCGCAAACAGGGACCCATTGATAAATAGGCCCCTAGTTCTTCATTAATTCAAACTTTTCTATTTTTCTCCGTGCTTTGTGCTGGACACTCACATTTGCTTCTTATATTGTAACTCTTGGAAAGAATGCATTATTGCTAACAAGTGACAAATATTTAAATTATTAAAATGAATACACGCATATCTGCACATTGTGGCAACTGCAAATTATCCACCCCTGAAAGATCATTTAAACTAAATAACTTTTTGCTGATTGGCCATATTGTCCTTCACATGATTGTGTGAATTCCAAAAGCAGTGAGAAAAGTCGTCTGTAATTTTCTTACACAATTCAGTGTGTCATGTCATACAAATTTGGCCCACAGTACAGTTGGTATAATTTGGTGCTTGTGTTTCCCTTGCCAACCAGATATTGATCATAATCTGCAGTTCCTTTTGGTTCATATATGCAGAGATTTTCAGTAAGTTTAGTCTAAAGTGACCAAATATGCAGCCAGAATCGCTACGGGCATCACAATATTATATGTAATACGCCACTTAGCAACTATTTTCATATGTATATTGATGATAAATTGTATATACAGTATGTGAAAATGAGTTGTACAAATTTATCTACAAAACTATTCAATGATTGTCACCTGTTAATAAATAGTCATAATGGCAAAACATTAAAAAATAAAAACATAAAATGTATTTATTAGGATGTAAGGAATGTCTACTGTACATAAAATACATTTTTACAGTTGCTCCTGATGGCAAACACATGTCCTAGCTTGCATCCGCAGCCGCCATCTCCAGTAATTGTCACTTACACCAGACCTGTAGATGGTGCAAGTGATACGACTGAAAATCACATAACTGTGAGAAGCCCAAAACTTGAATTGGATGCGGCGCTCGATCTTGACACGCCGTTACTGTACATTGACTATGTGCATGCGCCCATTCCCTTCCCCATTCCGCCCCTCAAATTGTAGACTATAGTAATGGTCACTTGCGCTCGAGAATGAATTGGAAATTGCTGTGGATGTGCAGTGCAATTTTACGCAAAATATGCCATATATAAACATTAACGCTCCTTAATTAATCAGGCCCAAGATCCTTAGATGTACAGCTGGACAATGATCATGCTCAGTGGGGGTAGTCACCTGCAAACTAATAGATATATTAATGTGCTGCACCATACAAATCCTGCCCTTTGCAAATCAACATTGTTTTAATACATTTTTTTTTGACAGTGTAGAAAATTGTCTCTCAGTTACATCTATTGTATTTATGGGCAGACTGAATTACAGTCACTGCACTTACAGGAGCAGATTTTCTATATTTATTACATTCCTGTACAAGACCTGTAACCTGATAAGCCAACAATACAAAGAGACGGAAAGATTGATGGGAAATTTTATTAAGTAAGTGTGAAATAAAAATGCCTTGTTTAACTGCTCTTATGCATAGATATTACTTCTTAAATCCAGATGTGGGTGTTGACAAAACATGGATTTGTTGCTATGTTCTGTATCGTTTTACAGACACTTTATTTTGTTTTGTTTTTAAGAATATTGAAGAGTTTATAGAACAGGTTTAAGAAGTCTGGGTCTTTCCAGTCGGTTTTGAATCTCCCAGCATGCCCTGTTATCTTATAGCTGGCTGAGTGCACTGGAATTTTATAGTTGTACAAATGGAAAGGCAGAGGTGTGGCACCTTTGGCATTGACTGATGCAAGAGATATAGGCGCAAAAAGAATATCATTTTTTCCTTTGGTGCCGACCGTTTTGTTCACATGTTCTCCTAATAAGGTCAAAATAAATGAAAATGGCTTTTGCAGAGTATAGGCTGAACGAGCCAACTGGTAAGACATCCATTTGTTAACATAGCAAATCTTAGGAAAGGTTTACTTTTCATATGACAAGAAACATATTGACATGCCTAGACATTGTGCCAGCCTAATATTACTGCACGGCAACAGGAAAGCGTCCATGATACTGTTAGTTCTTCCAGATGAAATTCTGCACTGTTCAATCATTTCAGCCCCTGAAACCGTTAAAGACAAGTATAATGCAGTAGTAGCCACAGTTAGACAAGTTACATAACATTTTAGAAATGTGCTACCCATAAAATGGAGTAAATGATGGAAACAGATGACTTTATTATTTCAATGAAGGCTTAGTCATACACTTGGGCTACTTTACCTGAAAGAAACTTTCTGAATAAACTAGGCAAAACATGTGGTCTGGCACTCAAGTAACCGAAAGTAAATATTCTGATAGCAAGGATAGACCTTGACAGCACCCAAAGAAAGTGGCAGTCATTGTTTTATAAGTGCATCTGATGATCCATTACCACTTGACTGGAATGTGACATCTGTAAGGTTTTGTAAAATCTGTGTGGAGAGAACCTCTTTGTAGGCAACACAGGGAAGTGCAGTGGTGCAGTAAGAAACAATTGGCAGGGACAGAGTTACTTAAGAAGTTATTTGTAACCACAGAGTTCCCTTAAGAACTGTAAATGTTTAGGAAGCACAGTGTCAAAATAAATCAACTTTTATAGCTTTTCCTGGATTCTAAGTATACAATATATGGCATGTTATTTACATATAAAGTTGCTGTATATCTTAAAGGAAAATGTACTGTAAATCTTCATAGAGAACACTAAACTCAGTCTTGCCTATTCTTCATACCTCCTTACCGGGAGATATAAATCCGAGTCATGAAAATAAGCATGGGCAGGGCAAATATATGCCGATGCTAATAACATCATCGTGCCCCTGCCTGCTCAGTGTTCACTGAGGTTGGTAGGGTTTAATAACGTGATTCGCATCATTGCAGCACATCTCCACCCACCTTGCATGCAAGTTAAACTCTCTTTTAGGAGAACTGTCAGCTCTTCCTGGAGTCTGGGAGGACAAACTCTATTCTGGGACACTATATATTATTAATACATAAAGTAATTAGATGCTCTTGACTTCCAACACCTCCACAGCACTCGTTAAAAGTTGATTGGAAAAAGGCTCTGATTCAGATTTATCTATGAATGCACCAAGCTACCCATCACCTCCCATCAAAAGGAGCAAAGCTTTACACCATACATGCATACATTATATCTGTCATCTTGTATGTGTTCTCATATGTGTTTTCTGCAAAAGAAATCATATGACTGTATTCTAGGGATGATTGAGATTTTCTAAACTGGAGTATGTTTCATATTTGGCCCCAAAGTTTTGCATGTTTCACCAGCGGAATCTGGCACCCAAGAGTTCGCAATACTACCACAGCTACACCACACTGCAGAATGAATTGACTCACAGATTATAAATTCTGATAAATGCAAATGGTCAAATACAGTGTGGAATGGAATTCCATGGCATAGCTTATCACCTCTGGTAAACACACAAACTAAATTCAGTTTGTGTGATATTGCAGCGCAACTTTGCCCTTCTCTGCTGTATATCATTTATTGTGAAATTGTTTGGGACGGCAAGCGGCATTATACATTCAGAGTACAAAGTTGTATAGAATTGTATGTGCTATAAAATTATGAATACAAATAAATTTGGATAGATGTAGAAAAGAGCTTTGCCAATTTTATATGTTAGAATTTCTTCATGCTGGTGATTGTTTCCTTCTAAATATGTTATTCTAACCCTAAATGTGGTTTGTCATTTTTTTTATTTTATCCTGCACAATAGAAAGTAATACTTTTCAAATAGCCAAGATGAGACTATTTTCTGGCATTCTAAGACACATGCACCTTGTCAGAGTTTCTAATACAAGTTATCATGAGACAAAGTATATGGAAGTTATACATTTAGGAATATACCCTCATTTTTCCATAGAAAATACAAGCAGTACCCTCATACGTATTATAAAAGTAGTGCTTCAACACACATTATTCCAACATGATAATAATAAAAATATCCAGCAAAGTGCCCAAATAATTATTCACCATTCAGCCATATTGTATATACCAATAACTGTATTACCCATTTAATTATACCTGACAGGAGAGTGCCTATGGGCCTGATTCATGTTCGGACGAAACTTGCACGCTAGTTACGTTTTGAGAAAGAGTCATGGAACTTGTGCATGGTTCCAACCATATTCAAATCCCAACGTATCTCAAGATATAATTTAAAACTGAGTGTAAGTATGCTCTACTTAAATCTTACTTGCCGTATATACAGTCATGGCCAAAAGTTTTGAGAATGACACAAGTATTTGTTTTCACAAAGTTTGCTGCTTCAGTGTTTTTAGACCTTTTTGACAGATGTTGTTATGGTGTATACTGAAGTAAAATTACAAGCATTTCATAAGTGTCAAAGGATTTTATTGACAATTACATTAAGTTTATGCAAAGAGTCAATATTTGCAGTGTTGACCCTTCTTTTTGAAGACCTCTGCAATTCGCCCTGGCATGCTGTCAATCATCTTCTGGACCACATACTGACAAATGGCCACACATTCTTGCCTAATCAATGCTTGGAGTTTGTCAGAATTTGTGAGTTCTTGTTTGTCCACCCGCCTCTTGAGGATTTCCCACAAGTTCTCAATGGGATTAAGGTCTGGGTAGTTTCCTGGCCATGGACCAAAAATGTAGATGTTTTGATCCCCGAGCCACTTAGTTATCACTTGTGCCTTAAGGCAAGGTGCTCCATCATGCTGAAAAAGACATTGTTCATCACCAAACTGTTATTGGATGGTTGGGAGAAGTTACTCTTGGAGGATGTTTTGATACCATTCTTTATTCATGGCTGTGTTCTTAGGAAAATTTGTGAGTGAGCCCACTCCCTTGGCTGAGAAGCAGCCACACACATGAATGGTCTCAGGATGATTTACTGTTGGCATAACACAAGAGTTTTTCCAGATGCCCCAAACAATCTGAAAGGGGATTCATCAGAAAAAATGACTTTACCCGAGTTCTCACCATTCCAATGCCTGTACCTTTTGCAGAATAGCAGTCTGTCCCTGATGTTTTTCCTGTAGAGAAGTGGTTTATTTGCTGGCCTTCTTGACACCAGGCCATCCACCAAAAGTCTTCGCCTCACTGTACGTGCAGATGCACTCACACCTGCCTGCTGCAATTCCTGAGCAAACTCTGCACTGGTGGTGCCCCAATCCCGCAGCTGAATCAACTTTAGGAGATGGTCCTGGTGCTTTCTGGATGTTCTTGGGTGCCCTGAAGCCTTCTTCACAACTATTGAACCTCTCTCCTTGAAGTTCTTGATGATCCGCTAAATGGTTGATTTAGGTGCAATCTTACTAGCAGCAATATCCTTGCCTATGAAGCCCTTTATGTGCAAAGCAATGATGATTGTATGTGTTTCCTTGCAGATAACCATGGTTAACAGAGAAAGAGCAATAATTTCAAGCACCACCCTCCTTTAAAACTTCCAGTCTGTTATTCTAACTCAATCAGCTTAACAGAGTGATCTCCAGCCTTGTCCTCATCAACACTCTCACCTGTGTTAATGAGAGAATCACTGTTCTGATGTGAGCTGGCCCTTTTTTTTGTCAGGGTTTAAATGTAGATTTTGGGATAAAGTTCATTGTCATGGCAAAGAGGGACTTTGAAATTAATTGCAATTCATCTGATCACTCTTCATGACATTCTGGAGTATATGCAAATTGCCATCATAAAAACTGAGGCAGCAGACTTTGTGAAAAATAATATTTGTGCCATTCTCATAACTTTTGCCCATGACTGTAGAGAGGCAGCGTCTTTTCACTAAAAGGTTACATCAAAGCACATAAAAAAATGTGAATTATAAACTAAATTAACACCTCTTAACAGTATAATTATTAATACAATTATAGATTTTTTAAAAAAAAGTATATATATATTTTAATACAAAGACTATGCCATGTCAGTCATCACTATCATTCGGCACTTGCACTTGCCCTTTAGCTGCACGTAATACAGCTGAAACCAGGGGTACGTACGAGAAACATAGAACTTGAATTGGCACGCCCCTCATTGTAAACTGTACAAAGCCTATCTACCCTTTCCTTCCCAAATCCGTTTATCAAATCGCACACAATTGTGTCATTTGCGTGCCTACATGAATTGCGTTCATTGGTATAAGGTCTGTTTCTGAGCATGCGCAGAGCTATTGATCTATTGAGCTTGAGCTATCACACTAGATATGCAAACAGACTTACATCAGAACATGAATCAGGCTCTATATGAGTATGCTAAAGAGTATAATGCTAAAGAGTATAATAGCCAGCAGACTGCCTGCATAAGTATGTCATACAGCAATGATATATATGTATGTATTTATGCTTATCTATTAGGCGGTAGAGTGCACATATGGTTTTATGCAAGCAGAGTTAGGTGTTGCTATTATACCAGCAGTGCCATGACTATATGTCATCAGAGATGAGTGTCTATATTATACCTCTAGTACCCATAACTATATGCTAGCAGAAGTGGGTGCATATATTATACCAGTAGTTATCAGAGCTACACGCTAGCCCAAATGATAACCGCATTTCCCATGACCAAATGCCAGCATAGGTGAAGACCTATATTATATTAGCAGGACCTTGTAAACTTCAATGTCTGGTCCTGCTGGGATGATTTTATGAGAGGAATGGTACTCTGAAAGAACTAGAAGGGCCCTCTATTTTGCAAAATATTAAGTTCTGCGTGGTGCTGGCATTGGCATGTCAATTTAGGCCAAGTATACTCAATATATTGGCTGTTACTCTTAAAAAGGTACATATAAGCATTATGGCCTACAGATTGTTATATATATATATACACACTGTAATACTATCAAATAGTGTCACCTACATTTCCCATATCACCGCTTCTAAATTTTCAGTTTGACCACTATATATATATATATATATATATATATATATATATATATATTTGATTTATGCAATACAGTTGCATTCTTTTGAAGAATTAAGGATTAAAAAGGACTAACAACAACACATCTGTTCCATTACGCTGCAGCTAAAAAAGGAAAAAAGTCCTACTGAGAAACACTTAAATGAAGATTAACTGTTTGCTCAAATGATTAAGTTTTCCTCCCTACTACATTATTTTTTCCATGGGTACAATTACATGTTCATATATATTTTTCAAATCTTAATTAAAAAAAAAATACTACGCAAGTGGGAAAAATGTGATTTTCTAATGAGGTACACAACATAGGATCCAAATGTGAGCTGTCTAACCCAACATGTATTAAATGTGGCATGTATGCTCTCATCTTTATTATATACTTCATTCTTATACCAAAGGCAAAAGATTATGGAATAAGGGGAGCTCCTTGATTACCTTTTTCTTGGTCATACGTTGATTTTAAAGCTGCACGTTTTCTTGGTTCTTGGACGCCGCATGTATTCCATGCTCTTAGTTCTTGAATGTTGTATAGGTGTGATGTATTTTTACATTGTATTTATGTTACACACTGTTGTGTGCTCTAGCTTTGTCCTCAAACTGTATTTCTCTCACACACACACACACACACACACACACACACACACACACACACACACACACACACACACACATACTGTATGAGGTTTTGCAAGATTTCAAAACCGAAATATGATTATTTGACCTTTATGCTGTGTGATAAAATCTCAACAGTATCCAATGGTCAAACATGTATGAAAAAAAGCTAAACTACACTTAAAAATATTGTTGTTTTTTTTTATCTATAGGCTGGAATGATACGAACAAAAGAAGATGAATTTTTCATTGAACCTTTAGAGAAAGGCAAACAACTGGAAGAAGAAAAAGGAAGAATACATGTAATATACAAAAGATCGACTGCAAAGAAAGTTTTACCTGAAGATATCCCCAACAGATCAGGTCAGGCACAAATTACACTGTGGCTCTACATACAATATCAGACTTGAAAAATCAATTTCCCTTTTCTGCAACTTAGGAACATTTGCCTGATCGTGACTTTGGAAGGCATACGGGGGTCTATTTATGATCCAGCAGCAATAACATACATTTTCTATTACAACTTCTTGCAGAGAGAGAACATCTTGTTTTGTTGTTAATTACCATGAAAATGTCACTGTGGTAACTGAGTGATACTCAGCTCGCAGGCGATACTCACTAGCAGCAGTAAGAGTCCTCTTACTGTTTCGCCAGTCTAGGCTGCCTCTGCTTATGCTTGACCCGGAATTGCTTACACAAGCACAGAGGGAACTGTAAGCTAAGACGAGCTTCCAAGTCCACTTACTCTACCACAAAAAAGAGCAAATAAGTTTTAAAAAAACCCAATGAAGTAAAAAAAAAAGTAAGAAACAGAAAAAATAAGTATTATTACAATGTGTTTAACTAAGGAAAAAATACTTTAGGTAAATAATAAAGAATTTTTCCAATGGGAAGCCTCTGCTATCAACATCCTCTGATGGCAGTATAAATAGGAGAACAGTCATTGATAAATAGGCTCCTGGCAGAAGGCTATCGCCAGCGAATATGCCCTCGTCATGATAAAAAGGCCCCTGGCCAATGCTTTTGCTGGCAATACCTAGCTATAGTATTCACCAGTTCAGGGGGCTTTTTAAGTAGGGAGGAAGTGCTTTGAGACTAGCTTGATGGTGTAACATGGCAGAATATTGAGTTCTCTTTGTAATTGTTGCACTGGAGCCCACTTGGTCTGCCACTGTGACTAACACCATTTTCTATATAACCCATAAAATGCTTTATGGTGTTGGATTTTATTTTATACAGAGAGGAAATTATTTAATCTAGATTACAAACCTTTCGGTTGGTATATCATTTGTCGGCAGCTGGTAAAACACATGATGGATGGTGAATGCAATAGGCACCACTTTTCACATGAGCCTGTACGTACATAAAATACAAAAGAAATCCCCATAAAACCCTTTTGTATAGGAATGAGGAATGATTCTTATACTTAGGTCAGTTAGTGCTCCCATTCACCGTTATGTGAACAGAGCATTTTGAAGATTAACGTGTGTCTCTGCCCTTACAATGGTGTCCCATTAACCCATCAGAAGTGTAATGTAAATGTGATGATGTAGTTGAAACCTATTGATGTCAGTTGTTATTCATAATTTATACAGAGACATTCAGCTGTATGTTCCCTTCCACCCTTGAGTAGGCTGTAGTTATTCTGTTACCTATGAAACAAATTATCAGAACTGTGTTATGCTGTGAATGCCGTATATTATGTTATTTTACATGCCTTTTGGTGTCTGGATTGTTTTCATGGTTCATTATATTGCTGGTAGATTTTCCCTGTCATGCCAATAGAAAAATATAAATGAAGTTATTTTTATGAAATGGGCTGCTTAATCTTCACATATTATTAATAGTCTGTGCTTATCCCTAATTAATATAACACAAATATTATGACCAGTAAACTGTCCAATAACTTCCAGATCAGCCATCTAACAGTGTGAACATTTCTGTGATCCGTTCGACAAAAGTGCTTGTTAAAAAACACTGTGGGCTGTAATGTGCTTATATTAATTACCTCTCGACAAAGTAAAGGCTAGTAAGTGAGTCTTTATCTGCAGGCTTCCTTTGAGCTAGAATGCTTGTGTATATGGTGAGGTTGTCATGACGCTGGGCGGCAGTGCCTTTGTCACAGGTGGGAAACACGCACAACTTAAGGATGATTTGAGTGTTGCTCCTGGTTGCTTGGGAATACCAGACCTTAGAGCAGAAGCTGACACAATAGATCTTCTAATGAGCTTCTTCTGTTTAGGTCCATACCAAATTTTAAACTAATGGGTAATTTAGCTGTGTAGGAATTTGGTGCCTTTATATATATCTCAAACACGAAAATGTTTGATAAATACTGGAGCAATTAATGAATAATATCATTGGGGGTAAAGAACGTAATTAATTATGTCATTGTGTATTATAATCATTGTTCTACTCGTGTCATTCAGTCACATTTTTATGCCCAAATACAGATTTTATTATGTCTATTATTGGATGGTTTATTTCTCAACTTTTTCACGTTAGATTTATGCCATGATTTGGAGTTTAACAATTTACTGACAGATATCACCTACGTCTTGTTTATATGTTTAATGTTTAATCAGCAGCATAAATAATAAAGTAGCACTGCAGTTTCTTAGCATAAAGGCAATAATTTATCCACCAACTCTAAATTTTAAGAAAGTCACTGCAGATTTCCCTGTCGATACTATAAATGGAAATTTAACCGAACTTCATATAGCCTTATGGTCTACACTTCTATGATATTCCTTTTAGCATGTGTAATATTGTTGTTAGTATTGACAACTAAATGGATGATTTCACATGCTGTGTTTCTGTGGTGAGATGACACTAGTTATATTAGATTTAGAGAAACAAGACCAGACAGCCTTGGTCAAATATTGAACAATTGGATAATGTAGGCTTTGTCCTTTTTCTGTACTAAAACAACACATCTAAATGTGTAGACAATCAACCCATTTCCCCTTTCTTCAGAAATGGAACAAATGAACAGACATGTGATCACTCTTTTCCTTCTGAGACCCTAGTCAGACAATGCTTTTTATTGAATACCTTGTAAGAGGTTGAACTAGCCATTTGAAGCTTTCAAATGAGCTGTCATTGTGGTGACTGGTCCTGTTTTTTCACAGCCTTTTGCAGCAAAAGTTGTTGAAGTGTTATTAATGTAGAGGTCAGTTTGAAGATCTTTTTAGTGAGATGAGACCCACCGATTATTCTTTTCTGTGGGAATTTTAGTGTGCAGAAAATGAGCCAATTTGCAGGGGTAAATTATAACAAATTGTCTTCTCTTACTGTCCAGCATGCTTAACAAAGTAGCTGCTGGTTAATTCACAAAAGAGCCTGATTGCATTCTTAAATTTTAATTAATTTGTGTTTTGCCTTATTCAACAAGAAAATTAATACAAGAATACTGGCTTACTATGACATGACTTTTTAGCAGATATTTAATTGTCCCTTTTTCTTCCTTTGATTTGTGCCATTCTCAATGCCGAGTATCACTACTGCCCTCATCACCCCCAGCAAATGACAGATATTGAGACCCTTATATAGGACACAAACTAAAATGGCACAATATAATTTATAGAGACATCCCTGATAATGCATGTGAATAAACTACTCTATATGCAGTATTTCTCTAAAGCAGGAGACTGTAAGTGTATCATAACCCTCAGTCATAGAGTGATTTAATAAAAAGAAACCATTTGTACTAATCATTCCCCACACCTCTTAGATTGTGGGGGAATGATCTTAATGTACAGTTCAGTGCTATATAAATAATAATAATAATAATAATAATAATAATAACAATTTGCTTATGATGGCAGTTGTCATCAAAGGGATGGGGGCAGTCGGCATGCTGAACACACATTGTTAGAACACTTCATTAACAAGTATTAATGATGGTAACTAGTGGTAAGGTTAATTCATTTATTAGTAAGTCATTTTAAAATGCCTTTTCTTGTACACTTCCCTGCCATGGAAAACTACCCAAACAGTATGTACCTCTATTAAATTTCTTCCTGTAGTCATACATGTGAAAATGTTTCTTAATATCTTCCACAGCGGTTACTTGGACTACAGCAAGGTTTTATAATAGGCCTATCATACAATATAAATTGCCATAAGTGTCATATGATTTGTTCCACTGTCTTTGGGCTTGCATTTTAATAAGATTGTTCTGGATCTGGGTGTGGAGATTTTATACAGAATAACCAGTTAACTACTTACATTTCCCACTGTAGTAGGCTATACTTGATATCCTACTACATGGCCAAATAGGTTGCAGCAAGAAAGAGCATTCTCCACATGTGGGTCCAGAGCACCCATCCATCATTCATATTATTTAAAGAGAAGTTGTTCTATATTTTGTGAATGGACTGGTTGGAATCCTCTGTGCAAAAAGGAAAACAAACTCAAAGTTTTATGACACCCGGGAGAGCTACGTTAATATATTATCAGAGCTCATAAGGGAACAGATTTCCACCAATCTATCTGGAATGAAACACAAGTCTATGTACAAGCTCCACATATTTTCTTACTTTCTCCTTTGGAAGGGATTACTTCCATCCCTGTTTCTCTGTGCCTCCATCACTTGGTTAATAAAAGACTATATAACTTATTTGTACAAGCTTGAAGCCTATCACAAGCAACACTACATGGACTCCTGAACATCACATCCCTATGTGTTTGTTGAATATCTCATTCCAAAGCATTAATATTGATTTGGTCTTCCCTTTGATGCTGTAACATCTTCCACTCTTCTGGGAGGCTTTCCTCTAGACTTTGGACCATGGCTGCAGAGATTTATATCCCTTCAGCCACAAGAGCGTTAGTGAGGTTAGGTGATAATACCTGGCTAGCAGTCGGCAGTATGCATTCGGGTAGGAAGCATTCTCCTGTCATCTGGCGATTCCTAATTCGTCTATCAGAAGGTGAAGTGTGATTCATCACTCCAGAGAATGAATTTCCACTGCTCCAGAGTCCTATGACGGTTTGCTTCACACCACTTCAGTCGATGTTTGCCATTGCACTTGGTGATCGGAAGTTTGTGTGCATGTGCTCATCCATGGAAACCCAATCTATGACACTTCCAACAAAAGGTTATTATATTGTCATTGCTTTCAGAGTGTCACACATCGGGGTCTTAGCCGCACTTACCTCATCCGCCACTGTCATATAGGGCTACCTAGGTTCCTCCTGGTCGCCTGCAGCATTCCTGTCCATCACATCTCCGTTTGTAAATAAACACATACTGTTTGTTCTGCTGCATGGGTGCAGCCATCTTTGATGCAGTCAGGTGATCACTCCAGGCCAACCATATTCAGCAGCTGTGATCACATGAATTGTGCAGCCAATAGTTGTTTGGGACACCCTATTTAAACCTGCTGCTGAGATCTGTTCATTGCCAGAACAACACACTTCTCTCCTGAGGATAGTTCTTGGCTCCAGGTTCCAGTTGTTCCTGCACTGTTCCTGATTCCCTGTGTTTACAAAGTGATCCTCTTCAGAGTACATCCTGCTTTACCAGCTTCATATCACTTTGCAAGTATCCTGCATTCTAAAGAGCATATCTTCTTCCAAGCATCCTGCATTATCCGGAGTTCATCATTCTGTAAGTACTTTGTACTTTGAAGCTGCTCATCCTCCTGCAATATTCTACATTCAGCAAGAATGCTCACCTCAGTAAGAAATTTGCACCATCCAGTATCTATTCTGCACTCGCAGTAGCTTTACCGGTATCATCTGTTCTGTTGCTACGGCTGGTTCTGAGTCTCTATGGTTTATTTCCAGTTAAGTGTATCTGTGTGTGGGTTCCAGGTCTGTCCCTTGCACGCAGTCCTTAGTTTGCCATCCCGTGTCACGGATCTCAGTTCCTATTTTCCGTGTGTTTCCGATTTGAGTTCTTATTAGTGGGTTCCAGTCCGTGTGCCTGGCCACAGGAGCCGGGAATGAATTCCCACGAACAGTTCCAGTCAGGTATAACACTGAATTCCAGTCCAGCACGCAGACACAGACTCTGGTCCTTATACTCCTATACTGCTTGTGCTACTTTGAGGACTCTACATGAGCAGAAAGATCATCCAGGCCGCTAGGTTCCGTTTCAGTCCTGCTCCAGCTAGGCTCAAGGGTCCAGAATAGGATCAAGAAATACAGACGACTGTGACACAGAGGCAATTTGCAAGTCAGTGATGAGTGTTGCAATAGAGGACAGACGATTTTTACACACTTCAGCACTTGGCAAGCCGCCGGTACTGTGAGCTTGTGTGGCCCACCACTTTGTGACTGAGCTATTGTCACTCCTAGATGTTCACAATAACAGCACTTACCATTGATTGGGACAGTTCTAGCAGTGGAGAAATGTGAGTTGTTTGAATGGTGGCATCCTAAGACAGTGCCACATTGAAAGTCACTGAGTTTTTCTGTACGACCCATTCTAATGTTTGAAAATGGAGATTGCATTACTGTATGTTTGATTTTATGCACTTGCTAACAATGGGTGTGGCTGAAATTAACAAACACTGTCATTAGACCGGGTTTTCACATATCTTTGGCTATGTATTGTAGCTCAAATGAATGAGTATTCAGATACAATAGGTTGCCTCCAGTTTTATGACACACTAAAACTTATGTTTAGAAAATAATACAAAGAGATTTCTGTCAAATGTTACATTGTTTTATTGTTAGAAAGCTATAGTACAATATTTGATTGTCCATATTACAAGCTGTTCAGACTAGATAAGAAAACTCTGTACAGGATAATTACAATTATTCATAATCTCTTGTTTATGCTGAAAGTTTCGATACATTGTAAATTGAAACTCTACAATGTAACATATACTGTATATGTATTTATAATCAATTTCAGTAAGAAAAAAATGTTTAAAAAATATAAATTGAATATTAGTCTGTTACTTTGATGAATTGTAGAGCAGATTGGTGATTGCAATTTTAAATGTTTAATTGTCTCATGTGACAGGTTACTATATTGTATTCACATAACTTTTGATTCTTAATGACAGCAATAAATGATTTGTTTTGATGCACATATCAGCTGTTCTCATGGGGGAAAGGATGATCACATGATCGGCCCCATTGAAACGGTTTTAAACATAAGCAGATTCTTGTTTTGGTTTACATATTAGCAGCCTCACGGAATTGCATTTTAATGTAATGTCAGCTGATATTACAAAATACTATTAAGGAAACAAGTGTGTTTTTTCATGCTATAACTCAAATGTGATACAGTGTAACTTATACTGAATCATGTGACTCACTGTACTGAGACTCTTCTGCATGTCAGTTTAGTTTACATTTTTGAATCTGCAAAGACATAGTCTGGGTGATATAGGCTTTCATACCCAACTAAAGTTTTATGAGTGGTATATATAGTTTCTATATTGTTGAGAACTAAACAGTTTTGGTGATCCTTATGCCTGTTTAATGAATAGGTCGCCTAATGGCTGATGCCCTCTCCTCTTCCCCCTATTCAAAAAATACACTGACTCTTAATATTTAATTGTAATAAAGACATGGGTGTCTATTTTCTAATTTGTGGCCATACGGAATGTTCTCTATCGCTACTTATCATACTGAATTCCAGGAGTAGTCAACCTCCTATTGTCATGATTTGGTAAGAAAATATCACCATAGCAGCTGAGTGGTACAGCGAAACGGTTCTTACCTCTTCGCCAGTCTTGGTGCATATTCAATTTTGCTTTGACACATCTGAAATTAAAACACATGTTAGTTTAAACTTGCTGCATTTTACTTAGGTGGTAATTGTGCAGACAGTCCCCAGTATGTTCATGGCCTCTTTTTAAATCCAACAAATCCCCTAATAGCCGCCCTTCTCCCTTGTCCAATTAAATTCCTATTGGCCTAATTTCAAACCCCTTCCGCCCTTCCCTGTCTCCCACTGAACATTAACAAACTAACCCATTGTGTAAATGAGGATGGAGGACCCAACCTTGACGCTTATCTTCCCTTGGGTCTTATCTGCCCTCTGTGTTCTTTTCCTGTCTGACTGCTTGATGAACTGATTGAGTTTTGAGCATTATGCCCTCACTGTGAGTTAATCTGATGCATTAGTTTTTTCATGAAGACACTTTATTGATTTATATATACTAGGGTATATATATATATATATGTAAATGTGTATATATGTATATATATATATATATATATATATATATATATATATATGTGTGTGTGTTTTCTAAATGCAAACGGCTTTCAATTCTATTATGAGAGACTCTTGTAACATTCTGACTTCTATAAAAAATAACTGCATCAGTAGGGCTAGCTTCTGCCAATGGTTTTATTAGAATGAAGGCAGCTATTGGCATGCGTTCGGGAGCAATGATTCAGCTACAAAGCTTCTGTTGGAGTGAGTACTGATGTGTCAGTGACTGCCATAACACTCTACACGTGAAATTTTTATGAAGCACAGAACCACAAAAAACCTTATTGGCACTAACAGTGCAAATAGTGAAATAATAGCTGCTGCTTCAAGGATTCTGTAGTCCCAGACATTATAGATGGACAATAGAAAGGAGAAAAGCAGCAGCTCTCACAAATAAAAGTATAAAATTACAATATAAAATATAATATGCAAAATAATATTTAAAAAGAAGATCCAGGGTTATTACAAGACAATATAATCAATAGCAAAAATATTGGTATTACAATTCTTTAGTTTCAAATAAAATTAGATGCTATTATAAAATCAAACTTGTAGGGTTGAAAGTTAGCATTCAGTTAAATAGAACTTTAAATTTTAGCAGCTTCACATATATAACATACACAATTCTGATTTCAGCAGCTTTCTCAAATATCACACGCAAGCACCACAAATAATGGCATGAACTAAATCTCTTTTTTAGGAACCTATAGGTTCCAATATATTTGAAGAGATAGATATTCAGATTCAGGAGACAGTGAGATTAAATGTTTACAAAAGAAGTTTATGCAAATGGTTCCTTACTTTCAAGAACACAAAATGTCCCACTACTTAACATACAAATTTTCTGCTCAAATAGGCCATAGGGTGCTCCTGCCCATTTGGCCCCACCTGGCTAAGTACCGCTCCCAGTCCATACTGTGACCACCAGAAATCTGTGAAAGGATGGACCGCCTTTGCCTCTCTCTCTGTTGTTGCTGGGAACCGGCTGGGCTTACTTTGCCACCGCCCCCTTTTGTTATTCCGAATACGCCCCTCCTGCCACCACTGAGCTCCTTTATGGGGCTCAGAACCACGTTCCTTCTGGGTAGCTGTCACTGCTAGTGTACTCCTGTGCTGGTACACTTGGGCTGGTAACTCCGGATCTCTTACTATGGATCAAGGTTGCTGTGGATGGATCCCCCCTGGCCTATCACGCTAACCAGAGCTGCAGGGTAGCAGGCAGAGCGGTGGTACTGGAGAGCTGGGTCCAACCTCAGAAACAGCCGGAGAACGGATTAGATTTAGGGTCTAATCTGCAGGTCACAGGATTTCAGCAATATTGAAGATGTTTTCAAGCAGGTATGTGAAGCAAGTGATGCTTATTTGCTCTCACACTGGTTTAAGGTACCAGGTGATCAGGTCAGATGGAACATCAGAATGATACATTTCAGTGTACAGGACAGTGCTTTTTATACAGATTTGGACACAGGCTATTTTTAGAATCCCGATGTAGCCTGTTTACCAAAACATACATTTACATGCATTGCAAAGCTAACAATATTTACGCTTATCTGTGAAATTCTAGAAACTCTGTGATGTCCTCCATCTTGTTTTTAGATTCAGGAAATCTAGCAGCAAATCTTTAATTAAACCTTCCTGTCTTCAAGTGAGCCCTCACACATCAAAAGATCCAATCAACATGAATCCTTTCTTTAGACAGTCACAGAATACACATTCCCAAAGACAGGTATAACCCCAAGCAAAGCATTTCCTTACACCAAGATATACAAAAAGCTTTCAAAACAGAGACTTATTGTACCAGATATATACATCAGAAATAAGGCATTTCCTCTAGATAGATTTAAGCAGAAAATCACATTTTTTACCTTGGTCTCAGAAATAACCATTTCTTATCTCAAAATATACACAATATCAAAAATAAGTGCATTGTCAATTATATAAATAAGCGCTATTTCCTTTAAATAAATTTATACCAAAAGTTATTTATCAGTGATCCAGTCACACTCCTCCCCACCTTGTTCATGCGGCAACCAGTGTGCCATGTTTGACGATTTGGCTCCTGGTCCGCAGTCTCCTAGGGTTACAGGAGGTGATCCGGAGGATCTGATTCTTCCTGCCGAGACAGTCCATCCACATTGCTGTGAGTCTTTCCTTGCTTGTGAATTATGTCAAAGACATAAATTTAAAGTGCAAGGCTCCAGCGCAACAAACGGCCATTTTCCTCTGAGTTGTGTTGTAGCCACTTTAAAGGATTATGATTAGTCACCACAGTAAAATGTCATCCATACAAATAAGGTTGAAGTTTTTCACTGCCCACACAATGGCCAAACATTCCTTCCCAATTGTGACATTACCCACCTCCCGGTTTAGAAGTTTTCTGCTCAAATAGGTCACAGGGTGCTCCTGCCCATCAGGCCCTACCTGGCTAAGTACTGCTCCCAGTCTATACTGTGACGCATCAGTTTGCACAATAAAGTCCTAGTCGTAATTAGGCGCCAACAGTATTGGGGCACGAACTAGGACTTCCTTTAATGACTGAAATGTTAGCTCACAAGCGGGTTTTCAGTCAACTACTTTGGGGAGTTTCTTCTTAGTGAGAACTGTCAGGGGCTTCGCTACAGTGCTAAAGTTTGGGACGAAATGTCTGTAGTAGCCTGAGGTCCCTAAGAAGGCCAATACTTGTCTTTGGGTTATGGGCCAGGTCCAGTCCGGATAGCCTCTACCTTAGCTGGTTCTGGATTAACCCTACCTCCTCCCACACATGACCCATGTACTGCACCTCTGACATCCCCATTTGACACTTGTCTCCTTGTCTGCCCACTGAATTTTCTCCAACACTTCCCTACGTGTCTCAGATGGTCCTCCCAGGATTTACTGAAAATGGCAATGTCATCCAAGTACGTCTGAGGAAAGCCTTTACACCCTTCCAGCAGGTAATCAACCACATGCAGAAAGGTGGCGGGCGCATTCTTCATCCCAAGTTGCATGGACTTAAACTCAAACAGGCCAAATGGGGTGATGAATGCTGACCGTTCCTGAACCTCGGGGGTCAACGTTATCTGCCAATACCCCTTGCTAAATTCAAAGGTGAAAAAATACTTTGCTCTAGCTAACCCGTCTAAAAGAGCGTCAATTCGGGGCAGGGGATAGGCATCAGACACGGTCACCTCATTCAACAGGCGGTAGTCTACGCAAAACCGCGTTGTTTCGTCTTTCTTGGGAACTAATACAACGGAGGACGTCCATGGACTAGCTCAAACAGTTCCTGGTGAGACCCGATAAGCCTAACTGGCCTCTGCTCACCAGTGTCCACATGGTGCATCACCAAGGAAGTCCGACCGGGCTTCCTACTGAACTGAGTTGCAAAGGGCCACAGCACTGCATCCAACTGCTCTCTCTTGCAGGCACTCTACTGCCCATCCCAGCCTACCTCCTCTACACCACCTTCCTCTCTGGCATCCATGAGGAGGTCAGGTAGTGGGTCACTCCCTGGTTCCTCAGTCGGTAAGCAGCAAACTGCTGCTACCGGCTCTACACGTCCACTGCCGCCTGCTTTCGCTATGAAATGACACCACGTGAGTGATGTCACTCAGGCATTTTGAGACCGTTTACTGTCCAGCCTAGGCAGCCTGGAGCTTGTTCTGGTGCATGGGCATCAGATCACACCAGAAAAGTCATACCGCATAAGGTGTATCCTAAATATAGATCCTTATATGAGTGTCTGGATAGACCAACTCATATCTCAGAGTTCTTGAATACAGAGGAACTACTGAGTGGCACACCCTAACACTGGAAGATACTATAGAGGAAACAAAGAAAAATACATGACAACCAAAAGGGGCACTCTGAATCTATAGATGAATAATTATTAGAAAGTAAAACATAACTTTTATTATATATGTAAAAGAATGTGTATTTCTATAAGAATAGAAAAGCTAACAAAATGTTAAAAACCAAGGTATGCAATGTGAATTAAAATTGCAGTTCCACTGCAATAGCTCCGTAGTCCTGTCCAAAATTTATTACAATGGGTGGACATCAGAACAAGGACCTTCTGCCCTACTTCAAGTACTCTGGCACATGCGCCCTGATCATACCAAGTCTTCTGTTTCACCTGCGCTTCCGCTAGGTTAGCCAGCGCTAGCCCCATGAGATTCTCTAACTGATCTCTGAGCTTCAACACATACTCCACCACAGTGACATCCTGGGTGGGTAGTTCCCCTTCCCAAGACTCCCGGAACAGGTCAAGGGGCCCAAGGACTCTGCGGCTATACAGTAGTTCAAAGGGGGAGAAACCGGTAGACTCCGGCGGCACCTCCCGATAAGCAAACAGCAGGTAGCGTTCCCAGTCCCCCCCCCACTCTGCAGTTACAAATGCGTGGGTTCCCACTGATTTTAACGCAACCAGCACTAGGCAAGCCAGCCCGGGTGGGTAGCACTATAGTAAGGGGTGTTAAGTGCGTATTGTCGCTAACCAATAACGATTGTCGAACCTCGATTTGTGTTTCCAAAGCACAAAGATTTATTCTCAATAAGTAGCAGAATAATTCAAGCGAAATAATAATAAGTACAGCCATTACTTATCGCAGGCGCTCTGGATCCAGTGTGCAGTCATTCAATCCTGAAGTCTGGGGACAAGATGTCTGACCACTAGATGAGAAGCTGCTGCTTATATGCACACAGGAATACAGTAAAAACAATGAAGTTGGTATAGCTTGCTTCTATTGGTTCAGGTTTCAGGAAGGTCCAAGGGGTTGTCAATCATTGGCTAGTTCATCCTAAAGAATCCAAAGGAGGGGGTCATCTCTCCAGGGAGTATGTTCTGCTCTTCCCGCCAAGATTCCTTAGTCTTAAGTAGTTCATAATTCCCTATCATTCATAACTTGTGTATGCACTCTGCGATTCCTTCGCAGAGTGAACCAAACAGTAGCAAATGTAAAGAGGTTTATTATGATACCACACATGATATGATTCCTTCAACCTGTTCCATATATTTCACTAATGTGCATATAACTCATATTATAACACATAAATACTACTATATTTCGACATAAATGACTATGTGTTGCAACAACCATTAATGTGTACTATTTTACAAGTATGCGTGTTTGTGCAAATGTATGGTAAAAGACCAAATACTGTTGCTACCACGTGTTGTAGCTGCGTACGCCCTTTCACGCCGTAGCGTGCCCTTGTACGTCGTAGCATACCGTACGCATCTTTTCAGACAAAGACAACCAAGTTTGCTCGATTTTAATTGAAATGACTTTATCCAGTTTGCTGACTTCGACAGCTCCACCCTTTGATAGTGTAATAAACTATCACCCAATCACCGTTTCAAGTTCAGGATTATACAATACTTCTTCACAGACCATGATCTCGGTATCTGGTACCACCCTTTCAGTCTCTTTCTCAGTGTTACTCCTAGGAGACCATTTTCCACACTTCAACACAGTAGGAACACATTTCACACATAAACCAATCGCTAAGATGACACCCAGTATAAGGAGAAGGAGCTTACCTACACTAGCAACCATTTCCTGTACCCACTCCCCCAGACCGGAGAACCATTTCACAGGGTTCAACCATGAGAACCAACCTGCCACCTTTTCCCCGACCTTATATAACGAAGAATTATGGTTCTTTCGAAATTCCCATTTCAGTTGCAAAATTTCATCCATCTTCCGGTCTATAACCTCTTTCGGGTCATTCATATTATCGGTTATGTAAGTGCAACATTTGACACCAAACTGGGGGGCCAGTGTCACACAGTACCCACCAGTAATAGACGTGAGATAATTTAGTACCAGTCTATGTTGCACCAACTCCTTCTTGTACGCTTGTAGCTCCCTTCCAGTATACCTGAAAGTGTCATCATACATCTCGGTGATATTATCTATTAATTTAGCTAGGTCTTGGATATATTTAAAGTTTAATGTTCCCCGAGCGGTCCTGGTGAGATCTAGAGCAACCATAACTTGAAACCCAGCGGTCTCACTAATCAATTTTGTAGCTATGGGCTCCTCACCAGGAATCATATTTCTCTTGCCACGGTGTTCATACTGTGTGTGTGTAAGTATGGTGGTGATGTAGTCTTGTGAATACCAACCATTTCTTCATGAGTAATAGTCATGATTTCAGGAACCAGTTTAGCTAAGAAGCACAAGCCCTTGGAACTCGGAGTCACCCAGGAATAAGCTTTCCTTCCACAAACAAAATACACATCATCAGGGAGAACATAAGGAACAGTATGTCCATTAATTATATCACACAGAGTTTTGATAAAACTACCCATGCCCAGTGTCTTCATTTGCTCGAGACACGTGTCCGCATGGATGACATTTTTACAATTATCTATAGAGACTTTTCCAATGGATACCTTCTTATGTTTGGTTATACGCCCTAATTTGTGACTTCCATCAACATTCCTGCCTATTGGTGACCTTGTGAGTCTCCCTCTAAAATGAGTGTGGCGAGCCATTGTCTGATCTGATGGGTCAGCTTCCCAATTCTCCAGATGTTTTGCATGAGAGATATTTAGACACAGCAAAGATCTGTCTATGGAGTATTGTCGAAGCGTCAGACTAGGGGACCTAGTGTTATTGTACCTCCCGTCTATGGGCCTCCCACCCCTCAATTCAAGTACTTCGGATATGTTTAGAGGGAATGGCACTAGTCCTATATTATGCTGTCCTTGCGGAACGTGAGAGCACACCCAACACTCGGTTGGGTTTAGCACCTTACCCACCAGGGAGTGATAATCCTCCAAAGGATGCCCGCCTATATTCAGAGTACTGGGGGACTGGCATCGTTGGATGCATCTCTCTTCAACTAGGGAGTCACAGAACTTGCAGATACAATACTCATCAGACAATAGCCCCTCACACTGCCTCCGATTTCCTGAGCTAGCAGACCTTTTCATAACCCCCGGACCAAGCTTGATAATGGGCTGCTCTGAGTATTCTAATAACTTTTCCTCTGCCTCCATCTCATCCGCATCACTACCAGAACCTTCCTCCATCCTCCATCCTCCTTCACAAAAATAGAATGTCCTAGAAAGAGTAAAAACAAGGAAAATACTGGAACAAAAGAAAAACAAAAACCGCCACTCCATCGCTGGAAAGATAGTTCTGGGGCAACGTCTCTGGTTCAGGTGTCTCGACTGCGGATCATTACATAGTCTACAGGTTCAACATCATGACAGTTCATGCCAGGTGACAGCATTTTTAGTTTTTGTTGTTATTGTTTTAGCTGTCTACTCATTCTTATAAGATATTGTACAGTCACTTCATTATTACACTTCAAGTCGTGTTGTGGACTCACGATTGTCATCCGAACAGTATCTCAAAGGGGGACAGATTAAGAGGAGGTCTAGGAGTGGTTTGAATGCTATGGAGGACCAAAGGCAAAGCCTCAGGCCATGCCAACCCAGTTTCAGCCATTACCTTACCAAGCTTGTTCTTTATAGTACCATTTACTCTCTCCACCTTACCACTGGCTTGTGGTCGGTAAGTGGTGTGAAGTCTGCTACCGATTCCCATGAGTTTACACATATTTTGGAAGATATCACCAGTAAAGTGGGTACCCCTATCACTTTCAATGATTCGAGGGATGCCGAACCTACATACAAAATCTTGTACAATTTTCTTTGCAGTAAACACAGCAGTATTAGTGGCTGCCGGATATGCTTCTACACAACCGGAAAACACATCAATACACACTAACACATACTTTAGATTCCTGCACAGTGGTAATTGGATATAGTCCATTTGTATTACCTGAAAAGGTCCGTCTGCAGGAGGGATGTGGGATGGCTCAGTTGGAATAGTTTTCCCGACATTTTTCCTCAAACAAGTAAGACATGACATTGCCTTCTTACCAGCCTGAGAGGAAAATCCAGGAGCACACCAGTATGCTCTCACCAGTTTGCACATACCTTCTTTACCCAGGTGAGTCAGGCCGTGTGCTGCTTCAGCCAGGCTTGGATAGTACGTTCGGGGAGCTACAGGCTTACCTTGTCCATCCCTCCAGAGTCCTGAGGACTCTTGACCACATCCCTTCACCTTCCAGACTGCCTTTTCCTGCAGGGAACACAAATCTTGCATTTCAATTAGTTTCTGCATGTCTAATGTCTGAAAAACCATCATAGTCTCGGTCGATACAGTCATAGGTTGCCCTGCTGCCCATTTAGCAGCTTTGTCCGCCCTGTTGTTGCTCAATGACACTGGGTCTTCTTCAAAGGTATGGGCTTTGCACTTTATGACGTCTACTGTTCTGGGTAACTGTATCGCTGTCAGAAGTCCTTTTATGTGTTGTGAGTGTGCCACTGGCGTACCTGCTGCTGTCGTAAAGTTTCTAAGACGCCAAAGGGCCCCAAAATCGTGCACTACCCCGAAGGCGTACCTAGTATCAGTATATATATTGGCTGATTTACCCTCTGCCAACTCACACGCTCTCCTTAATGCTACTAGTTCCGCCACCTGGGCTGAGTGAGTGAGGTGGACCAAGGGGTTCAGCTTCTACCACATCCTGATCGTCTACAACAGCGTAACCAGTACAAAGCTCTCCCATCTCTGTCTGTCTATGACAACTCCCATCTGTATAAAATGTAAAATCTACATTTTCTAAGGGGCTGTCACGTATGTCGGGCCTTGCAGTAAAGGTCTGATTCAGGTGTTCCATACAGTCATACGTGTCAGTATTCTTGCCTAACTCATCATCAACCAGGGTCTCCTCACCTCCCACCCTTTGTGTCTCTAGAGACACATATGGAAGGTATGTAGCTGGATTTAAGGTGCTACATCGTTTGATGGTGATGTTTGAGGGTGCCATCAGGGCTAGTTCCCACTTCGTGAATCTAGCTGAAGAAACATGTCTGGTTTGGGGTGAGTTTAACAGAGCTGATACAGCATCGGGTGTATAGACAGTTGAATTATGTCCTAATACTACGTCCTCGCTCTTACTTACCAGAAGAGCAGTTGCTGCTACACTTCTGAGACATGTTGGGAGTGATCTTGCCACATTTTCCAATTGTGCACTATAGTATGCTACCGGTCTGCTAGCGTCACCATGTTTCTGTGCGAGGACACCTGCTGCACAACCATCAGCTTCCGTACAGTATAGCTCAAAAGGCTTTTCATAATCAGGTATTCCCAATGCAGGTGCTCTAGTCAGACTATCTTTAAGATTAAAGAACGCTTGCTCTGTCTCTTCTGTGTGTACGACACGTTCTGGTTTTGAGGAAGAGACTAGCTCCTGCAATGGTAATGCCAGAATAGAAAAACCTGGGATCCAGGATCTACAGTATCCACACATCCCCAGGAAGGTACGAATCTGCTTCTGGCTCTGCGGCAGAGTCATGTGTTGTATGGCCTTAATCCTGTCGGTTGTCAAGTGTCTTAGCCCCTTAGTGAGGCTGTGTCCTAAGTATTTGACCTTAGTCTGACATGGCTGTAATTTGTCCTTTGCCACCTTGTGCCCTGTTTGTGAGAGATGGAGCAACAACAATTTAGTATCATGTAAACATGACATAAAAGAATCAGAGCACAGCAACAAATCGTCCACATATTGAATTAGAACAGACCCATTGTGGGGTTGAAAGGATTGCAAACAGTCATGTAAGGCTTGGGAGAAAATACTGGGGCTGTCAATGAACCCCTGGGGAAGTCTGGTCCGTGTGTATTGCCCTCCCCGGTAGGAGAATGCAAAAAGGTATTGGCAGTCAGGGTGAAGAGGGACTGAGAAGAAAGCAGAACATAGATCAATGACAGTAAAGTGACTAGCAGACGGTGGAATCTGCATGAGGATGACAGCTGGATTCGGCACTACGGGGAATTGGCTCTCCACAACTTTATTAATTCCCCTTAAGTCCTGGACTAATCTATAGACTCATCCACTTTATCCATTTGCTGACTTTGACAGGGGACACACTGCAGGGGGTCCTCTTGCCATACTGACAACCAACCCCAGCACTAGGCGGAATTCCCTAGGGAGGGGGGTCTGCAAAAAAACTGATTGAGCCCCACTCTAGGAATACCCTGCCCAGTACTGAAAGCACTAGTGCTCTTCCTACGCCCCTTGGGCGGTGGATGTAGGGTAATGACAGTGCAAGAAAGTATTAAAAATGAAAAAAAACACCATTTTTGTTTGTGGAACTACAAGTCCCTGCATACCCATGGTAGCCAGGGCTTGCTGGTACTTTGTAACCTTAGATTTCAAATAACTGCATTAATTAAGTGTTACCATTTTCTGGTGTTAAGTTTTAGTTACCTATACATTTTTAGATTCATTGCAGCAGATATTATTTTGACTGGTGATAAAATAATGATGCACGAGCAACACAAAGGGCATTTCCCCCCTATCATAATGCTGTGCTGGGTTTATGTAACTGATACTCACAGCAAGATGCTATCATTTGCATAGGAGCATTTTTATTTTAATTTTTATTGATTTGTACTTTAGCAAAAAATCAAGGATTCCAACATAAAATAAACAATTATACTCAATGGTCGAAGTGAACTGGTATATGCTGCATGATATACTTCTTCCCCCCATTGCCTTTAAACACCACACATGCACTACAAGCAAGCACTTTGCTTGTAGAACATGTGAGAATATGATCGCCTCAGAGGCAGTTAAGTGAACAGGGATTGAGTCTTTTGTGGAATGTATTGAGGGTGTGGGAGAGCGGGGTGCCAGTGGAAGTATGTTAATTAGTTGGTGGTGGGGCAGAGCTTCAAGGCACAGCAGTATGACTCGATTGTCCAACCGGTGGCCGGCTTGCTCCTTTCACCTGTCAGTCGGCTGCTTGATCCTGGGCTGAAGCTGCTGACCTGACCTGGATTGGTCTATCCTCAGGGCTCAGAGCAGAGGTTGAAATTAAAGATGAGAAAATGACAATGATTGAGGGATTAATGAAGAAAAAATGTGTCCGCCAAATCCAACAGTTCAGTGTCCTATCAGCTGATGAAATTTTAAACACAAGTATAATTGTATGGATGTCATGGTCCTGAGCCACTTAATCTGCTGTTAGGCTTGGGATGCATTGTGTGCTGGGGAGCAGAAAAAGGGGGAAGCCTTTGTGAAGATTGCTTAACGAACCACTAAGAGATCTTACTTACCTCTGATTAAACCGTCAATTTAGATCAGAAAAAACGCGTCGGGTGACATCACTTCCAGGATCACGTTTGGTTGTTAGAGCACCATTAGCTGTTGTGCGAGAGGAAACAAAATTTTACTTTCTGGATTGAATGGCCATTCCAATGGACGATACTGTGCATGAGTCTCCAAAAATATACATTTTTTATTATACCACTCCAGATTTATTGGATGCAAATTGTTATCCTAATTACAAGACCTTACAAGAATTTACTGTCCCGATCGAAACGTTGATCTTGGGACTATATCCTCTAACAGACATTATTTTTGGTGCACATGCACATAAGGTGGTATATTATCACACTATTCCTCAGAGTTGATGAAGACCATTAACATCTTTTTATTATATATACTAGTCTCTCGGTATAGACTATTTTCCAATTGAGGAGTGATGTTGATAAGGATCTAACAGGATTATTGGAGTTTATTGCCACGTATTGAATCATTATATTTGCATTACTAACCAACAGGATAAATTGTATTATCCATATTTGTTTAGCAATAACCTAATGTGTTGGTACCAATTTAATTTGAATATATATATATATATATATATATATTTATACATTTCAATCCGAATAGATAAAATTATGTGATATACCAGTATAAATATATTTATTATATATCTTTATTTTTTTAATTTCTTATTACATTTTTATTAGTATCTATCTAAAATCGATTTTAAATGTGCTTTTGAATAAATAATGTGTTAACTTTAACAGCGCTCCCCCATTATTTTTTATTTCTGTAAGAGAACTGGCTCAGTCTTGCCTTTTAGCTGTTGCGTCACTTGCTAAATTACAATAAAGGGACTGTAACACAACATAACATTGACAACAAAGTATTAATCTCATTAGGGCATTATCCTAAAAAGTAGATCATAGATCATTTGTAGATTATCGTGCTGGTAAAACAAAGGTTCTACCACTGTTTTAGGATCTTTCTTAATCATTGCGGTGGGATATTTGCTAGTTAATTGCTTTAAATGCTATCATTATGGTCCCTCATTGGCAAAAAACAGTATAAGGCAATTCCAGCTACGCAAGACTTCATGAAGTTGAAATGTTATTGACAGGCGATCCTGTGGCCTACTGCCTGAGGCCTGCTGGCTCCATTGGATCCCTGTTAGAATAGTACTAAAATACATCTAAAATTATTTTTACACTATCAAAATCCCTAAAACTTTTGGGGGCCTAGGCAGCTCCTGGCCATTCACCAGCGCTTCTAGATTCCAAATTTAGTCTGCAATCCAAAATTGCAACCAGATTTCATTCTGCAATACAGCATACTAACATTATCTAGAAGGAGGCAGATATGGGATAAGCTTGAATGCATTCTCTGATTTGCAAAGCTGTTTTGCTCAGTGAAATAAGCACAAATTTGTTATATTACTCTATTTGCTGGAACTGAAAATCCCTGGCACTCATTCATATATATATGGATCCTGAGTTTTGCTGTTCACTGTTGAAAATTTAGGTAGACTGAGAGACAATTCCTTTTTGGTGACAACATCTACTTCTATTCTGTTACTCCTCACTTTTTTTCAAACTTTTCGCTCATATTGTCCTAGTGTCTCCCAAGACGTTGGTGTATTTAAATGGCACCTTATGTTCCATACAAATGCAGCAAAGATTTTATTATTGAATGAGTTAAGCAGATGAATTCCAGCACTCTTTCAACATATTATCACGATATCTTACATCTGCTTCACAGGTACAAGAGGCATTAAAGAAAATGTATCACTATCACAGTGGCATGCTAGACATAAGGCACATAGCTGAAACATATGAGTCACAGGCACAAATAATAATGTCTACTTTAATTAAAGCAGCAGAGAGACATGCATCACATTTCTAAATATCCTGTTGATTATTTAGCTATGAAGTTAAACTCTAGATTAGCAAAACAACTCGTTTTTAAGACTCGTAGCATTTTGGTAAATTTGGGTTCAAAATAATTAGGGAAGAAAATAAAGGTTTGCTTAAAGTGACTGCTAGTAAAATTATTTTGAACAACACTTAAAACTGTTTTTGTTTTCCTGCAGCTTACTGCTTGTCACACATAGAAGACATTTGTGTAATAGCAGGTGTTACACTTTCAGCACTTGCTTGTAGATAACGAATAAAACAAGTGGCAATGAAATTCACTGTCATTGTTACGTCGTTGGATCTTGCGAGTTTTGGATTCTATAACTACCGCCCTCCATAGCGATCCAGCGCAATTTCAAATAAGGACTCAGAAGGAGTAGCACGGTTCTTGGCAGTCTCTAGTGCAGTTGGGCAGCATCATAGCTAGAAAAGAAAGAGGAGGGGTAGCAGTGTTCTTCAAAGTCTACAGTGACATTCAGGAGAGCTCCATTGTTCCATTGCTAACTTTAATTGCTGAAATAGAAATAATAGGGCTGGCAATCTTTTGTCTAAATCTGCAGTCACAGCGTACTATGTTATATAGCTCACACACAAACAGGAGACCTCCATTGCTCCGTTGCTGATTGTCATTGCTGAAATAGAAATAATAGGGCTGCAAGTCTTGGTCTAAATCTGCAGTCACATTATACTGTGTTATATAGCTCACACATAAACAGGAGAGCTCCATTGCTAATTGTCATTGCAGAAATAGAAATAATAGGGCTGGAAGTCTTGGTCTAAATCTGCAGTCAAATTGTATGGTGTTATATAGCTCACACACAAACATCTTCTTGTAAGGTCAGTCATGACCAAGCAAGACCTTGTCATTCTGAATCAAAAAGTGGTGCCCAAATACTTTTACATGTAAAAGCCAAGCTGGAAGAAAACAGTAAGTCATTAGAGGAAAATGTATGTTCAGATTCAGAAATGACACAAATCCCTGAGGAGAGTCTATCCACGAGTGCTATGTGTAAGCCTGACCTTTCTGATAGTGTACCCATAAAGAAGGCCCCTTTCAACATTTCTGCAGATGTGTGCATGAACAGCCCAAGTGTAGCTGGTGATACAGCGCTGACGAGAGCGCTAATGAGGATGTTGATGAGGATGATGTTGTTTGTGTAAGTCCTGCACTAGTGGAAGCAGTTCTTGCACATGATAAGAAGAAGGCCATTGTCATTCCTGGGCATAAGACCAAAAAATCCACCTCTTATGTGTGGAATTATTTTTACACAATTCCTGACAACAGTTGTCTAGCCATTTGTAGCATTTGTAAAGCCACAGTTAGTAGAGGTAGGGACCTTAACCATCTAGGAACCTCATCCATGTTACGCCATTTGAAGTGAGTTCATGGCTAGCTGTTGGGCAAATTGGAAACTTATGCTAAAAAAATAACAACAAGCAGTCCAACATCAGCTAGGTCCCTTTTTTCAGCTAGATCTCGACACATGCAATCTACACATACAACACCATCCTCATCACTATCCTCAGTAGTGATCGGAGTTAGTCCTGCATCCAAGTTGCCTAGGCTGGATTTCTCAGAAGACTTCTTGAGCGTTAGTTCCACTGCTGCTGCTACTGCTGGGGTGGATCTTCATCCGAGAAGCAGACCAAGAAGAAGACTATTAGTAGTTTACAATAATTGACTGTTAAACAATCCTTTGCAAGAGAAAGCAAGTATGAAAGTTGTCATCCAGTGGCAAAGCGGATCAGAGATGCCATGGCGACTATGCTAGTATCAGATCTGCGTCCAATAACCACTATTAATGCAGCTGGTTTTAGACAGTTACTTGAGGGCTACCAAATTCCATCACAACACTATTTTACTACAAAAGCTATTCCTCACCTCTATCAGAAGGTTCGTAAAAATGTAATTATTGGGCTACAAAATGCCATTCTACCCACTGTACACTTAACCACAGATATGTGGACAAGCAGAACTGGGCAAACTAAAGATTATATGACTGTGACAGCCCACTGGGTTGGTGATTCGCCTTCAGCAGCAGAAACAGCAGCAGCATGTACCCAAGTTCGTCACATTTTTCAGAGGTAGGCTACTCTGTGTATCACCGGCTTCACTAAGAGGCATACAGCTGACAATCTGTTACAAAAATTAAGAGATGTCATTGCAGCATGACTTATCCCGCTTGGACTCTCCTCTGGGATATGTCATTTCTGATAATGCCACCAATATTGTGAGAGCATTACAGCTGGATGAATTCCCTCCCATTCCCTGTTTTGCTCACACAATCAACTTGGTGGTGCCGAGCTTTTTTTTTAAAAAAGACAGGGACAAGCAGGAGATACTGTCTTTGGCCTGTAAAATATCTGGACATTTCCTGCATTCGGCGACAGCATGTAGAAGATTGCAGCAGCTACAAGAGCAATTTAATTTGCTCTGCCACCAACTGAAGCAAGAGATGGTAACAAGGTGGAATTCCACCCTGTATATGCTTCTTCGGATGGAGGAACAGGGAAAAGCCAACCACACTTACTCCACAAGCCATGACATTGGGAAAGGAGGGGGGATGTATTTTACTAAAGCACAGGGAGGAATACTTTCCGTGTTGTGCAAGGTGCTGAAGCCATTCGAAGTAGTCACCTGTGAAGTGAGTTCAGACACTGCTAGCTTGAGCCAAGTGATTCCCTTAAGTAGTCTTTTGGAAAAGCAGCTTGAGAAACTGAAGAAGGAGATGAAACAAAGCAATTACGCCAAGTATGTCAGATTTGTAGATCAAGTACTTTATTCACTGAGCCAGGATCCAAGAGTTATCAAAATCTTGAAATCAGATCACTACATTTTGGTGACTTTGCTTGATCCTAGGTTTACGTGCTATGTCTTCTATTTGTTTCCAACTGACCCAAATCTCAAGAGATGCAAGGAGCTTCTGGTGAGCAAGATGACAGCTCAGGTGTTACATGATAGGACGGTGCCTTCTCTTTCAGTTTCTCAGTCAACTGCTGCTAGGAAAAACTTAGCTTTCCCAAGAGACCCAGGGATGATGCAGATGATTCAGCACAACATTTTGACATCTGGTCTGGTCTAAAAGAATTGCTCAAAAAACGTGACACCCCTGCCCTAACTCCTCCTGATCCTACTATTAATATCCAAAGGATGGTGGACGATTATTTTTATGACAGTATAGAAATTGATACATCTGACAGTCCCTTTACTTACTGGGAGGATAAAAAGGGAATGTGGAGACCCATGTACCAACTCGCTTTGCACTGCCTAAGCTGCCCACCCTCCAGTGTGTACTCGGAAAGAGTTTTCAGCACAGCCGGGAACCTTGTAAGCGATCGGCGTAGGAGGCCACTTCCTCAAAAAGTGGAAACAATGATATTCATATGAATTAACTTCAATTTCCACGAGGATGGCCTTTCCCACCAATTAGTTCAAAATACTGAGACTTTTGTAATGGTGGATTCCAGCGGTGATGAATTAATAATCTGTGATGATGAGGTACACACTGATGAGGGTGAGGATGAGGCTGAGGATGATGACAACAACATCTTGCCACAGTAGAGTTCATTAACACCACTGTTACCTTAGGTGGCTTAAGTCCATTGTTAGCTTGTTTTGTGGGGGCCCAAACAAAGCAAGCACTTCAGCCACAAAGAGTGGCACTTTTGTGGCTGAAGTGCTTGGTTTGTTAAAGTGTGCATGTCTTTTGAAAGATCCAACATAAGGGTGGGTGGGAGGGCCCAAGGACAATTTCATCCTGCACCATTTTTACTTTCAGCTACCGTTGTATTCCAATGTTACCTGCATGTGGTATATTGTTTTGTTTGCTTTGCAAAAATCTTAGACACCCATTCATGATGCAGATGACTCAGCACAACATTTTGACATCTGGTCTTATCTACTGTAAGATAATTGACCAGAATTAGTGACACCATTGCTGTAACTCCACCTGATCCTACTATCAACTATCAACATCCAAAGAATGGTGAATCATTATTTTAATTTTTTTTGAACAGTATAAAGATAAGTTTTATTAACAAAGAACAACGTTGCTTGCAGAAATAATGTAAGCATGGATGTCTAAATAGACATATATATGTAGTACGCAAACCTTCCACTTTGCTGCTCTTTCATCAGTATTGCACAAAGTGTTTGTAATCTGCATCTTACGTCAAAGGTACCTAACTAAATCATAATTTGTTTGGGAATTTGGGCTGATTCGAAGTTCAGTGATGAACTTGCCTTTTGCTGTAAATTTCAATGGCTCTTTTTAGTGCATTGTCTGGCACCCAGTATTGGTCTTTTACTAATAAAAGCACGCATCCCCGGGGGGTTCAGCGCTCGTCGCCATATATTAGCTGTAGAATTACCACAGTTATCCAAGGAACGGGTGGTGCGACCAAATGAACCATAACTGAATTTATGATTCATTTTCAGCTTCACTGTACCGGCCATGGGTGACGGCGATCTCCTCGTCTTCTTCTTCCACAGCTTGGTCTGCAGAGGCCACTGACACAGCCATTAGTTTTTTCAGGTCTCTTAGCTGTTCTTTAAACTGGACATATTTATCGTGCTGGCTCAGGGCCTCCTCTGTATTATTCTTCTAAATCGCAGTGTATCTCTCGTGTACAAGCTCTCCTAAATCCGGAATCTCATCCGGTGGGTCAAGTTTTACCTTAAGTACGGCCTCCTCAACTGCATCAATATTAGAGATGGTCACTGACCCCCGTGTTTTGGTTTTGGATTCGGTTTTGGATCTGGATTACCGTCGTGTTTTGGTTTTGCAAAACCGCCATTGCGTGTTTTGGTTTTGGTTTTGGTTTTGTTTGGTTTTGTTTTGCTATTTTGTTGGAAAATACATGTTTTTGTGCCTAAAATAACCCAATTTAGTGCTCCAACTGTTTTAGAGATAAGTAATCTAATTGTTGAGGTAATAAATCATCCAAAAAAACTGTTTAATTCTTCGTTGGTAGGCCTTCATTTATTCTACACACAAAACAGATTGTCTTCCTCTCCATCTATGCATATTGGCAATGCAGCCATCGTCTTTGGATGTATATTACACCCTACACTTATAGTTAAATATGTAAAGAAATGGAAAAAGACAGTTTGCTTTCTGTCTCTCTAGGCACCCCTCCACTTTTTTAAAAAAACAAAAAATTCAGCTATTATAGACTGTACAATATTAATTGACATGGAGAAAGCCAGTTTGGTTTCTGTCTCTCTAGGCCCCCCTCCACTTGTATAAAATACCAAAAAATCCAGCCGTTATAGACTGTACAATATTAATTGACATGGAGAAAGCCAGTTTGGTTTCTGTCTCTCTAGGTCCCCCTCCACTTGTATAAAATACCAAAAAATCCAGCCGTTATAGACTGTACAATATTAATTGACATGGAGAAAGCCAGTTTGGTTTCTGTCTCTCTAGGCACCCCTCCACTTTTTTAAAAAAACAAAAAATTCAGCTATTATAGACTGTACAATATTAATTGACATGGAGAAAGCCAGTTTGGTTTCTGTCTCTCTAGGCCCCCCTCCACTTGTATAAAATACCAAAAAATCCAGCCGTTATAGACTGTACAATATTAATTGACATGGAGAAAGCCAGTTTGGTTTCTGTCTCTCTAGGTCCCCCTCCACTTGTATAAAATACCAAAAAATCCAGCCGTTATAGACTGTACAATATTAATTGACATGGAGAAAGCCAGTTTGGTTTCTGTCTCTCTAGGCCCCCCTCCACTTGTATAAAATACTAATAAATTCAGCCGTTATATACTGTACAATATAAATTGAAATGGACAAAAGCAGTTTGGTATCTGTCTGCATTAGATCCTCTCTCCACTAGGAGTAAAATAGAAAACTATTCAGCCGTTATATAATCTAGAATAGAAATAGAAATTGAGAAAGGCAATTTGGTATCTGTCTGCATCATAATCATCAACATCATCATTAGCGCCCTCGTCGCCTACACAAATCTCCCCCTCATCCTCTTCTAATTCCAAAGTGGCATCCTCAATTTGGGTATCACCGGCTACACTCGGGCTATTAAGGCACACATCAGCAGAATGCTCACGATTAGACATCCCACTGTTGGATGGACTCTCCACAGGGATTGTTGTCATTTGTGAATCAGAGCAAATATTCTCCTGTAATGCCTCACCGTTATCTTGCAGCTCGACTTTGACGCGTAACAGTAGTTGTGCACCAATTGTAGGCTGGGTAACTTTTTGGGATCTGCCACTAATACCCAAAGGTGAAGGGCTTTTTGTTTTTTGCACTAATTTGGAAACACTCTGTTGTTTGACATCGCCTTGGCCAGATGACGTACTGGGAACACTAACATCAGGACTGGTGACAGAACCTGGTTGCTCATTCAGATCATATGTGGACTGCTTTGAATCCATTCTGTGCGCAAACCACTGGGAAGTGCTAGAAATTATTTGGTAGATACTGCTGACAGATATGACTTTTGACAGCCAGAAATATTAATGCACAATTAGGGAGGACACCCCAAAAGCACTGAGGAGTGCTAAAAATTATTTAGTAGATACTGCTGACAGATATGACTTTTGACAGCCAGAAATATTAATGCACAATTAGGGAGGACACCCCAAAAGCACTGAGGAGTGCTAAAAAGTATTTGGTAGATACTGCTGACAGATATGACTTTTGACAGCCAGAAATATTTATGCACAATTATGGGGGACACCCCAAAAGCGCTGGGGAGTGCCAAATATTAAGAAAAAATAATAAACCTCTATCCTCCTCTCTGCACTAGCGATTTTGGTTAGAGCAATTGCAAGAACAATATTGTATTCTCTGTCCCTGCTCTAATTAGCCTATGACTACACCCTGCTATCTCCCTCTGTCAAATGGCGATGGATTGCTGTGGAGGCGTGTATTTATAAAGTTGAAGTATTGCGAGAACCGAGCCCCGAGATCCGACGACGTCACGATGACGTTCGGCCTCGATTTGGATTCGGAACGGGCGGGAGAGTACCGAGCTGCTCAGCTCGGTACTCGGATACCCAAAGTTCGGGTGGGTTCGGTTCTCGGAGAACCGGACCCGCCCATCTCTAATCAATATATTGTTTTAAATCTCTGTTCAATGCAGCTTATTCTAACATGACAGATTCCATGCTGCCCATATGTTCCGTGTCAGTCTGAAGCAGATCTAATGACATTCCAGTTGTAATATCCATTTCTGTGTCTACATAAGTTTGCCAGTTCTTCAGGGATGAGAGGGAGGTATCTGCAGAGGAGAAGGTGATTAAAGATGCAGCACGAGCAGACATGGTTTAATAATGTAGAGTTCACTGACAGCACTGTTAGGTTTAAGGCAGCTAAGTTATTGGTAGCTTGTTTTGTGGGGGCCCAAACAAACGAAGCACTTCAGCCACAAAAGTGGCACTCCTTGTCGCTGGAGTGCTTGCTTTGTTAAACTGTACATGTCATTTTCTATATCTTACATAAGGACAATTCCATCTTACACCACTATTCTTTTCTGCCACTGCTGTGTGGCAGTGTATCCTAGATGTGCTATGAACTGCCGTGTGTTTGTGTCATTGCTCTGTCGCTTAGCATCCAGCCAGGTCGCTGTAGTCTTTGTTTGCAAGTGTATGAAAATAATATTGTGAGCTGTGAGGTGGTCAAAATTGACTGCAAATGACTTGAAATTAGTGTTATTGAGGTTAATAATAATGTAATAAAAAAAAGAGCAAAATTATGTGATTTTAGAAAAAAAAATAGGGATTTTAGAAATATAGGGATCCATAGCCAAAACACACAAGGGCGGTTTTGCCAAAACCAAAACACGAAGTTAATCCAGATCCAAAACCAAAACCAGAAAACAGGGGTCTTTGAACATCTCTAATCGAAGGATCATACATTTACCACCAGATCTCTTCTAGTTCCTATACGTACGTTGTTGATTATTTGATTGATGGGTTGATGTGTATGTATATGTGACAATTAAAGCATTTACTTAACTCCCTAGCTGCAATGAGAATATTACTCTCAGCATGTTTCTTCAGAGGCAAGCAGAAGTGAGCCACAGCTAACCTAGTCATGGAACTTAGTACGTTTGCAGTATTCCAGAAACAATTTTTTTTTCTTGTCCAGGATGAGTTGTTATTGTAAGCTGATACATTAGAAGCCTTGTTGCTTTGTGGTATACTATACACATCCAGCGTTAGTATAGTGCAGGTGGAGTGAGGATAGAGTGAAGGAGTACTAGAGAGCTTGACATCTGCTGAAATTTATGTGCTGGAGGCGTTTGAAGTAATCTTTACTTGTAACTATTAAGATCTGTGCTGAAGGAGTTTGGCGTTTGTGTTCTATTCTTGAAACAGTTATGATATGTGCAGGAGGAAAGAGCGTTATAAATAAAATACATGTTTATTTTTGCTATGAGATGGTCTGGCGCCCAACAGTTTATTGACAATTACACTTCACAGCTCTAGTGACCACTCAATGGTAATTGTGTTTAAACACCTGAGTATTTTGGGGACCCTCTGGTCACGTATGTCACATCCACAGAGGAGGGCATCACCGAGCGGGTACCATGTCACATCATGCTTCCTAAGTAAATGAGAGCTTAACGCACGACCATCAGGGGTTTCACAGTAGACTAGGTTTGTCTTACAATAGGAACAGGCTTTCTAGCGATATGTAAATGTGCATTTATATATATACATATATATATATATATATATATATATATATATATTAATGTTTTTCATTAATGACTATGGGCCTGATTCATTAAAAAAGTTAAGCAAAAAATTTAGTAAGTTTTCTTAAGTGTTCTGGACAAGACCATGTTGCAAAGCAAGGGGTGCAAATGGATTTTTGCACATAGGTTAGATATTGGCTGTTTTTTCATGTAGCACACAAATACTTGAGAGCTTATTTATATACTATAATTTAAAGTTGATCTAGGACATGCCCTACCCCAACTATAAATATGCCATCGCATTTTAAATCTACCTCCCGCTCCAATGCAACATGATTTTGCCTTACTTGCTTACTTTCCTTAATGAACCAAGCCCTATATTATTAACAGGTGACAATAATTGTTTTTTTTCCTGTGCTTTTTGCTGCGACTTTATATTCTATATATGTACTCTGTCTTAATACGGCAAGTGCCTTCTATAAAGGGTGTACCTAGACCAGTATTTAACAACAGACGTTTCTTCAGATAAACTTGTAGTTGAATACGACGTGTATATGCCCAATTTAGGTGTATTTTTTTTAAATAAATGCACAATGCATTCATTTTCGTGCCTTAATGTATCAGGTCCATTATATCTTTCTTCTATTACTCCCTCTAGCATATTTCACTATGAAATTGGAATCTGATATTCAAGCTCCCACCAAACAGTGGGTAAAGATATTTTCACTGACCCACAAATGTTTACTAAGCACAGACCTGGTGCTGTTGTGTGGTGAGAAACTCAGTTCTCCATACAGAGTATCTGGTGGACGTGCTACAAGAACCACCCTGAATGGTGTAATTTTCAAATACTAATAAATGCAGATTCTGCTATACTCAACATTTTCCTAATATATTTCCACCTCTACAAATATATCTCCCATTTTGGAAATATGTACAAGTAAGCAATGACTCTCTTGTGTCAATGTGCTAATGGTAGAACTGGTACCAGTAGTATTTAAAGAACCTGAGCACAAATTGCTTTCCATAACCTGAACTCCCTTTTGTGTAAAATAAAGCTTTTATATTTTTGCATTCTGGGTTTCATTAGGCACCCTTACTAAGGACCAGCCTGTTAAAGATGACTTTAATGGAAAAAAGCAGTGGGATGAATATGCTCTCATCATGACCTTGAGCCCACTCACTTCTACCATTCTTTCCCCGTTACCACTACACTCTCCACATACCCCCAACATTATCCCAAAGGTAATTGGGACAAACTCACAAAACACGGCATGGTCACACAATATTGGGTGCGTTGTCACATCAAGTTGGGGAATGCCATGTCAACTGGGGAAGTTCCAAAGCTACTTCCAAAACCCTATCACCAGGGTGATGTCCCCATTAACCAAGGACAACATTATCTTTTTCTTACATGAATTCAGCATTTCTACAGAATTTTGTAATATACACATTATGGAAAAATAGTTGTAGAAACTTTATTACCAAATCAAATGGTCCACAAAAGGCTTTCACTTGTGACTTATGACTCATGAATTACTTAGAGTGTGTGTTTTGTATGTTCCACTAACATTAACATTAGCTCTCGCGAGCAGGGTCCTCTCAAGCTATTGTCCCATGTCTGTCTACTGTCTGACTCCCTCGTACGTCCTCTCATGTCTTTTGCTGCACTCTGTGGGAGTCCACATAGCATTACTCACATGCATCTGTGCTACTTATGTGTATTACCCCATCTATTTGTTACTTGCTTCTGTATCCAGCACTATGGAATCTGTGCCACCTTATAAAAAAACAAATAATAATATTAATGAATTGTGTGATCGTCTTTAATTATTCCATTGCCACAAAGGGAATTGCAAGCTTATGACATTCTAAAACATAGGAAGAAAATACAAGTTCCAAACTAATAACACTGTTCCATTGTGCCACCAGTTATTGCCAGACAACTTTATTAGGTACCAGGGCACAGTTAATTGAATTTACTTATGACATGGATTTTCATATTGGAAAATACATTTCACTGTAAATGTATATAACAAAGGCACCTAGTTACCTGTCAAGGGTACTTATAGTCTGTTGTGCAATATTTAATAACTGCAGAGTGCAAATAAGAACTGACAGCTGGTGTTTTGTACAACTGTTTTCTGAACAGAAGTTTAATGTCACATTTAGAGGACAACAATAATAATGTATTCTCATTTAAACATCTCATCACAAAAAATGAAATAAAACTGTTTGATTTGGGCAAAATGGGCCTGATTCATTAAGGAAAGTAAAGCAATAAATGAGTAATTTTGAACCTTGGCGAAACCATGTTGCTTTGGAAGGGGAGATAAATTTAAGGTTATCAAGTATTTATGTGCTACATGAAAAAAAAGCCAGTATTTGTCCTATGTGCAAAACAATAAAGTAATTTGTACCCCTTGCATTGTAACATTGTTTTGTCCAGGAGTAAACTTACTCATTTTTTTGCCTTACTTTCCTTAATAAATCAGGCCCAATATCAGGTGCATGAGTGTAGTTGGCTAAGATTGCTTCAATGCACCTACCTCCTCCTATCAGATAATTGCAAACTTTTGCACCAACCAAACATGCTGTCATCTTTAAAGGCAGATCCAAAGCGCCTTTCAATATAAACGGCCACATTTGCACAAAAATAGGCAATTTATATCACAATACGATGTATGTGCTGCAGGGGGACAACTTTGCACATACAGAAATTACCATTATGCTTTGTGCTTTTATTTCAGTAGAGCTAGAGGGGATTTGTGGAATTGCAGCCTTGTCCCATCCAGTGCTAAAATTTAGCGGGGAACATTACAGCCGCAGGATTTTTACAATAAATCCCTGCTGATTTTTCCTCGCACCGAGCTGAGAATTTACAGTAGTAATGGTAAAAATGCACAACTGCTATATTTTGAGGAACATTGCGGCTAATTGAATCTCCCAATGTATATTACAGTACCTGGCCAACAATACAAAAGAAACATGACTACTATTAAATGCATTCCAATAGCTGTATAGACTGTCTTTAATTTATTGTTTCAGCCAGGAAACAAAAAAAAGAAAACATTTGTAATAAAACATATTTGTGAGCTGTTGTGAGACTGCTGCTATGGAAATTGAACTCTCTTTTAAAGGGTTGCATTGGGATTCTTCTATCACTGGCAGTTCAAAATATTGTGTCATTTGTGGTTTCTGTATGAATAGTTCTGCTCTGTCAAGACATTTACAGATAAGCCCTATTTTGATTTTAGCTTTGTCTTCCAATCCTTACTGGGTTCAATTTGTTGCATTTCATTTCTAGCATGTTGAGTGTGGAACAACAACAGTATTGTTTCCAAATGAAACATGAATTAAATCTATGGAAATAATTTGAGGTATAGTTGCCAAGATATTTTGTTTTGAATGAAATAGCATGTATCTTTGGGCGTAGTAGCTGACTTCCAACTTTGGTTTTTAAAGCTGCATTCCTAGATACCTGTATGAGTTATTTCTGCTCACAACTTTAAATGGCTGATATCACAGAGATTACAACTTCTGATTGGTCTTCTGGCTCATGACCCTCTCTGCCCGTTGACACAGTGAAATGAAGCATGGGTATTCTGGGAAATATGGCTGCCTGGGGCAGTAACCTAGCTCTGGTAAAAGGCGCCCTGGGTAAAAAAAATTCACCTTACTTGACCACTGTAGTGTATTCAGTCTTAATTGTCTCTCTCCTCTTTGTGTCTACCTTGTTCAGTAGCCAGATCAGATCATCGGAACATTAACATCGCCAGGAGATGTATACTGAGACAGTGACCTGTACACTCATGTGATTTTGTTTTACCTCCCAACTGTCCCAATTTGTGGACCTAAAATTTGGAGGTGATTACATCAAAGTGGGTGGAGCTTTAGCCAAAGTGGGCATGATTGACTTGAAAGTGGGCATGTTTGGGTAGATCAGAGGTGTATTTGGTAAGTCAGGATGGAACTTATTTTGTCCCAATTTTGCCTTTATGAATGTTGGGAATGTCCGTGAGGACAGGGTTCCATGTGACAGGGACAGTGTTGTGATGATAGAGCAGGACTTTCTGAAGCACGGAGTAGTAATATGAGGCTCCTGTCACTGTGATAGTGAACGGATCTGGTGTTAAATGCATCTCTGTATGTTCACACATCCCAACTTGTTAAATTTTTACAGTAAACAGGGGCGGATGCAGAGGGGGGTTTCTGGTTCTCCAGAAACCCCTCCCCTCCGCAAACGAACGGGCACTAAACATTGCCCTGTAATGTACAGCAGCCTGTACAGTACAGGATGTATTGTTGTATTGTACTTCAATACAGCACTGCCGCGGACGCTTCTTTGACAGCGCCGCGGCTGCTGTACAGTACAGCATCGCCAAAATGGATATCTATATTTTTTTTAGGGGGGGGGAGAAAACGCCCCCTTAAAAATCCTGCGTTTGCCCCAGGCAAATGAAACAGCATTGGAAGAGTGAGAGTTACAGCAGCCTTCATATGTCACAATAATTTGTGTGCGACTAGAAATACATTTTAATAAACAAGTAAAAGCATATCCAATAATTTAACACTATTGCTCATTCGATTCACAATTTTTTCTCTTTCACAAAAAACAAAATTACATATGTGACAATACATTAAAATGTTTTGAACAACTGGATTTGAGAGTTTATGATACACTAGTAATTGTATGAATGGTGGAATTATCTCAGTAGAATTTAAACATAGATCATTAACAGGTCATAAGAGGCTTCCTCCAGGAATTATAGTGTCTTTACCTGTGTTATATAAGCAGAAGGTTATGTGAAGAACTCATTGAGTAATTTCTAAAATGTCATAGAGAGAATGGATATCAAGATGCCACAGTTTTAATAAGAATTAATACTTTTTTTTATATTTTTTTGTATATATAGATTCTCTGAAATTGTATTTAAAATATTGTGAGTGTATTTTTATCATTTGGAAAAGTAGCACTACTTGAAGGCTGACAGTACCACTGAGCATTTCACTAGGGTTAGAGCACCTTTTTGTTATCACTCTTCATCTCCTTCTTGTAGTCGATCAGGTCATCAGAATATTCACAGCAGCCCAGAGTAGCCCAGGTGATAAGTATGCTGACCTTGCTGGAGGGCATGCAGGGCCTGATTAAGGGTTCAGGCCACCCTAGGCTAATACACTCATAGTGCTCCACACCTTCCACGACAGGCTAATATGCAATAGGTAGAAATTAACTCATCCTTATTTTAAAATCTGTCCCCACCAATGTTTATGTTCTCTTATTTTATAAACCTGTCTCTACTTGGCTTTTTAAAAGGGTCACAGCAATCTTAGTCACTGATTTTGTTTTCATTAAAATCAGAAATATATAGCGAAAAAGAGGCGTGAACGAGCCCTACTGAGGGTGAAGATGTGGAAGGGGAGGGGGCTGTCACATCTACACCTGTCGCCATCCTCGTCTCTCCTCCTCGCTTATCCTCAAGCGACCTTCCAAAGATGACTCATTGTCTTCAGCCCTTACCATGGGAATACGTCAAGATTTAAACCTTACTACATTTTTCTTTCACGTTTTCTTTTTACTTTGGGGAACAACTATTCTCTTATATTTTAAAATGGATTTAAGTTAAATTTCAGTTTATTCCTCTCCCTGTCACAATTTTGCACCCCCAAAAGCCTTGCGCCCTAAGCTGCAGACAAGTTAGCCTATTGGATAATCAGGCCCTGAGGCCATGACTTGCCCACTTTTTTAATTATGTAAGTGAGTAAAGACATCAACAGGGGACATAGCAGAGATGACTGGTTCTCATGCTGGCACCTCCGCCGTAACTCACTGGACCACCAAGTTCTCTGCTTCCTTAACTCTCCCCAGCTGTGCAGTGTCCTCCACTACTGCTAAGTTCTTCTGTCATCATAGGAACTCTTGCAGTACTATGATAATCTCTGTTATCAGAGAAACTTAGCCAGGAGGATGCCACACTAGGTAATACCTGTAAGAAAGGGTTTCTGTGCTGCAAGGGGGTTGGCCATGTGCTGCAAAGTGAGGGGCCTCTGCAATGGACTGGGTTGTCTGTGTAAGGGGGATCCATGTAAATTGGGGGTTTGTGGGCATAGAGGTTATCTCTGTGTGAAACGTGTCTCTTTGAAAAGTGGTCACTGTGCAACTGCGGACCTCTTTGAATTATATCAGTTTGGATAGTGAGACTTGACACAGCCGCCTATTTAAAGGAAAAAAATGCAGGTAGCCCAGTGACCCAGCCTAAGGTAGTCAACTATGGGACCAGCCCCTGGCCACTGGCAGGCAAGAATGAAGGCAAGCAGGATGTCACAGACTGAGAGCTACATAGAGGAAGGGGCATTGTCCTTCAACAGAATAAAGTAATTGGCTCATGTTAAATTGATGTTGGTAGGATTGTGGTATCAAATGCACCAATATATATAAAACAACCATCAGGCACCCAGTTTGTGTTTATAATAACAATAATAATAATAATAATAATAATAATAATAATAATAATAATAATAATAATAATATATCCTTGCATCCTTTGAATCAGCAAATATCCCTTCTGCACAAAACACAATGTCTGGCACCATGTCTGGCACTAGAGAACATTAATGCCAATAATAAGTTTACATGAGGTGCAATCAATTAAATAAAGTAACTGTTTATATATTGACTGGATAAAGAAAACAATTTCAGTCTTGGCACTGTTTTTCTGAATGGCCCGTCAGCTTTCCGTAGTATGTACCTACCAATTTGCTATGAAAAGAAAACATGTAAAAAGTTATTTTAAAATGGTAAATACTTAGAATTTAGATATTTAAGTAAAATCAAGTAACATTTGTATGGGATATTATATTTGAAACTCGTTTTCCAGAGAATTCTGAAAATAAGGAGAAAAAACAAGTTAATTATTGTTGCTGCTCAGTGATAATGCCATTCAAACAGACTTAAGTGCTTTATCCTACTGTCACTTTAGAGTTGGACATACATCTGTTTTTTTTTAGCAACATATGCATTTTCATACTGCACGTGTATACAGAAAAGTAAACAGATTTCAGTATCAATTTTTTTTAACTTATCTTCAAATTACAATTCTTGTGAGAGGCAGTACGTGGGTGGCAAGGGGTGGACAATTGTAGGCTGAGTACAGATAGGTTTCGTTCACGTAATCGATAAGATGTGGATGCAGATACGTTTGTCGGGAGACGTATCTCTTGTGGGGCGTGAGTATGAATATGGGGCAGAAGTGGAACCTCAGAATAGTGTCCTAGTAATCACAGTGATGAACTTACTGTCAGCAGGACTGACTTCAGATGCCAGGCACACCAACAATGCATCATCTGTTTTGAATTCAGCACCATGAAAAAGATCACTATTTTGAGACTTGGGCGTCACACGGGAACGCCCTCATTGGGCATTGACTACAGCACCACATCTCTTTACCTCCCTGTTCACACCCCAAAATCGTAGCCCGTAGTAAGTGCCTGTTGCGTTTGCATACATAGCGGACCTGCTTTTGCTGACGGCCGAGTGTTGTGAGCATGCGGAGAAGGGATTTGTGTTTGATACACACAAAAAACAGAGATGCATATACTGTACGTAGGTAGTCAGGATGCCCCTTTTATTAAAGTCTTTTATAAAAGTTATTCAACTTGTTTAGCTAACTTGCACAAGACATTTCATATGTGTCGCTAAATCCCCATTATGTCTAAAAATCTGCATAAAAGAAACACCTTTATCCACACTGTATGGCTGTATCTTATTGTGGAAGCATATTGAAGACAGGTTTTTGACATTCTTACTTAAAGTTTTAGTATAAAATTATGTCTCTTCTTGCTTAAAGCCTTCCTGGAAAGCCTTTCCTTGGCCAGCCCACACAGAAAATAAATAAATTAATCATGTACTGCTAGAGATCAAAGTGCATATAGCCTCCTGTTTGTAGAATCAGACCTGCCAACTCACTCAGTCCCCTCCTGTCACACCGTTACCTGGGAGTTTAGTTAATCAAACAGCAAGTTCCCTCATTCATTTAAAATCTTCCACAGGCTCCAACTCTACTTAGCTAAAGGAAAAAGCCTGCTCTGTATTAGTTACAGTGGTACTGTTGTACAACTTATAGAGATCTCCTGCTAGTCACAATTCATTATAGGAAACACATGCTTTAACCCATAACAACGCAGATTGCTCTCTAGTAGTGGACGCTTCTGTAGCATCTTTGAGTCTAATTTGGCATACGACTTGCACTATGGTGAGGGACCTGAATCTTATGGCATAGGGATGTACTGGTAGGAGACAATATATCATAGCCATGGAGTTATCATGGTGGCTTAATTCCTATTTGCATGGGTACTTTATGGTAGTGTGTTCTGTATAACTTCTGTCTAGTGTTATCCTTAGATGAACCACTCAGCTGCAGGTCAATGTCTCCCACCTCAGGATCATGAGGGTTAAAAATGGAAAACAAGTGTCCCTGCACATGCAGGTTTGATAACAATGGAGCAGGTGCAATAGAGATGAAACAGCTGAAATGATGTACATTAGTAAACAGTAGATTTATTTATTTACACTATCAATATGTACAGACTCTTGTCTATGTGCCTCAAACACATTGCAGCACAAATCACGTTCATGGTATTATTTTTGCAGACTGAATAACTTTAATACAGTAACACTTTGCAAAACAAGTTACTTGGCACAAAAAAGAATCACTCACTTGAGCCTTTCTCATTCTTATTCAGCTTCTCTTCTCCTAAACTATGGCTTTTGGATAATTCATCTTTGCTTCCCCTAACTCCTCTTGAAGAACTACACATGGTTGATCCTGCTGATTTAGGTAGCATGGATTCCCCTCTTGCTGACACATAGGAGTAAATTTATCAAACCTTCTAAAAGGTAAGGTGGAGGTTTTGCACATAGCAACCAATCAGATTGTAGTGATTATTTTCTTCAATGTTCTAGATAAATGATAGCCAGAATCTAATTGCTTGCTATTGGCAACACTTCCACTCTTCTTTTTTTGGAAGGGTTAATAAATATATCTCATAATTTTCACATTAGCATACTTCCACACTCTCGGAGTACAAATCTTTTGTAACTTGGCTGCGCTTCTTTTACCATGCAAACACACTGTGAGCATCTTAGCGTGCACTCATGCTCTCAGCAAAGACTCGCAATTGGATAGTTTTAGCAATACACTGCGCTATTCTTATAGCATAGTTGGCATTAAGCTCTGACTTCATACCTAGGGGTAAATGTATCATACTCCGGTTTCTTCAACTCACGGGAGTTCGGCGAGATGACAGCTAAAATTTAAAGTGGCGCTGCTTTGTAAAGGGAAACTTGCCTATACAAGGCAGCGGCGCTTTAAATTTTAGCTGTCATCTTGCAGAACTCCCGCGAGTTTAAGAAACCGGAGTATGATACATTTACCCCCTAGTCTCTCTGACTCTTGATCGCGGTATCAGGAACTGTACTTGTTCCTATTCCTCTTTCATAGATCTACTTTCTCTATTTTCTGCCTTGGAGTTTAGAGACAATACATTCAAAATCAATTCAGCTCGATGCCAAAAACTCAACTCTCTTACAGATCTTGAAATACTTGTCACTTGTTCCGCTGTCAATACTAGACTCTGCTCCTCAACGCTCGCTCTAAGGCAGAAGTCTCAATCTCCCCCCATCAAGCATCACACTCTTTTACTACCAAATATTCACCTTTACAGTACTCTAGTCCTTTTCTGTCATACTACAAGTTTTTATTTTTCACCATAGTGGACTTATTGCTACCCATGATTCTAAATGTAAAAGAAAATTTCCAATGTGACAATTGTGAGGTTTAAGGAAAATAATACATCTTTAGTTATATATCTAATAATTTAATGAAGCTGTGGCTCCATATATCTGTGATGCCCAAGAAGGTGTTGTCTGTGTGGGCTAACAGGTAAGTATCTGGAGACTAAAATTACCTATCTTGTGATAGGGAACCTCTTGTTCTGTGGATCTGTAGCTACTGAGGTGTTAATAAATGACAGTTTGCATTTCAAAGAAACATCTGCACCTATCATGAACTGTTCAATTCTGTACCTATGGTCTAACTCAGTCTCTCATATCTGAACTCTTTCCAATTGTCTGTAATCTTTCACTTAGCTAAATATGTTTAAGTACAGTACCTGAAATCAATGAATAAAATATATGGTGACATTTAAAGTTTCTCTATTTAGTTTATTGAATAATATTGGTATTTCAGCTTGGTTATTATCTTAATCTGAATACACACTTATGTAATCTTACTTCAGATGCGATTTCTGTAACTATTTTATACACAGATGAAAGCCCCGATGAGCATGCCGATTCATGCGTACATGCCTACACATTTTACCATCAGATCTGAGATCTGTATCTCTCATTACTATCTGCTGAAAGACTCGTAACTCCAGACACACTTTACAGCAATATGCAAACCTAATTTAAATAATGGGCTTCCCCTCACTGGACACAAACATACACTCACAAATTTCCAGGAAGAAGATATAGCATCATTGCCATTCATGGCATTGTTTTGCTTGTATGTAGTTTACATTCGGTTAACTCCCTGCAGAATTGTACCCAAGGTAGATTTTATTGTTATATAATGACCTTGGCATATAAAAGAAAATCTTTTGCTTGTTTGCTTGTCGCCATGGCGACAATGCTGCAAACAATAAACAGGTAAGTAAGGAGAAGAAAAAATAGCAGTTGTTGGACCAAGGACTGGTTGCTGAGAAGAGAGTCCTTTCCACATATGTCACTGCTAGAGTAGATACGGTAGGATAATCCTGATTGTGATGATACCGGGTTTATCTGACCCAATGCTAACCCCTTCACGCTGGCTTGCCACCCACGGGTGCCTTCCTTTGCCAGGGAAGTCTACCCAGTACCTTCTAGGATTCGTATAGTCACTCAGGAAAATGCAATTAGAAAGTAAAGCAATATATTTATTGTAATAAAAACAATCACTAGATTATTATGTACACATAGTAAATAAATGCCAGGCAGGTTTGCCACGTCATCTATTCCTTACCCCGCTAGCTTAAGGAGTTACAGTCACCTGGCTGTTCAGACTTGATGACCCATGGATCTCTCTAAGCTGCATATGTAGACTCTGGTAGAGAATGATAACTCACAACCAGACCTTGCACCTTTCATGAATCTATTAGAACCTTATATCTAGGGTCTAATTTCCACAGTGTTTTCCCCTTCCTAGGCAAACCCCTGGGTCTATTCTTCTTAATCAATGGTCAGTGCTGGAATAGGGGTGTTGGAGAGGGGAGTGAAGCTGAGCTGTCCTTCCACAGAACTTTGCCTGCTAGATGGCCTGTCTAGACTAGTCTGATGAGAAAAATGGACACTAATTAGTTTCCCCCTCCAGTATCTGGCAACCCGGTCCCTAGTCATAACCCCCTGGCTTCACTTTAAGGACAATGAATAAAAATGTCACTGCCACATCACCAATATACAATAAACAATACACATATTTACAATGAGCTACAATGTCCACTTATCCTCATGTAATTAGAAACTGCAGTTATAGTCTGTTGAGCTGGGGTCAAAAAAGCAAGGGCTATAAAAAGTACTTGCTATAATCCACATTATGTGAGAAACGAGGAACAGACTGGTTAGGGTGTTATCAAACTCGTTTCGTGACCCTGATGACTTCAGGAATTTTCTGCTGCAACTGGTCACCCCACTCATACACATATTTAAGGAGATCCATATCTGCAAAGCAGAGATTGGTTGCTACCCTGAGACTTTTGGCTACTGGAAGGACACTGGCTATTTCAAGTACAGCACAGCTACATCACATCAAGCTCTGGGTCTGATCACACCAGAGACCTGTGAGGCAATCATACAAGTTCTCTAGGGACAATATATGAAGGTTTGTGAAAGAAATACTAAATATATAACCTATAAATAAAAGAAATTCAAACATTAAAAGAAATATATAAACATAAAACGTGCTCATACTGATATTGGTCAATAATTTCCAATGAGGAAAGACATCCACTATATTGCAGCATACTAGCACTACTGCTTGGTGTGGAAGTCCACCCTACACCCACTGCCTACGGGTGTAGGATGAGCCCTAGTGCTTTCAGCACTGGGCTGGTTATTCCTAGAGAGGGGCCCACACGTTTTATTTTGCGGACCCCAATCCCTATGGAATCCAGCCCAATGCTGAACAGCCTGGGGTTGGTATGTCATTATGGCAGGGGGACCCCTGACGCGTTTCCCTCTGCTATAGTGCCCACCACCCGGCTATTTTGCCTAGTGCTGGTTGCTTGAAAATCAGGGGGGACTCCACGCAATTTTTTTTCCCGATTTTCACACAACCACCAGTAAGCTGGCAGCACTAGGGATAATAGTGGTTGGACGGGGGGACCCCAGGCATATTTTTTTTTACAACATTTAGCTATTTTTTTTAATTTTTGACAGCCGCGGGGACCTGCGGCTATATAGGCAGGACAGTGTAACAGTGATGTTTACTAATCACTCAACTAGAATTCAGCTTGTTGTATCTAGCGATTTTTAAAGCAAACTCTGGAGAGTTTGCTTAATCGCAGCTTCATACATTTGAGACTTAAAAAGCTAGAGTGGCAAACTGGGGACTTCGATCTCTAGACATTTTGAAATAGCAATTTTGACAGAAACACATCTCTGGCAATTTTACATGAAATCTAAGGTTCATACATCAGGGAGTTTCAACTGAACAGATTATCAAGAGCAAGGTGGAGAATGCTTTTGGTATATTGAGTACAGGTTCAGGACTTTTCTTACTGTCATTAATATTTGTCTTAACAAAATAGACAAGGTGGTGATGGCGTGTTGTGTCCTACACAACTATTTTAGGATTAAAAGCCCCAGTGTGCACAGCACAGCTTCTACTTTGAGCATGATACGGTTAATGTTGAGGAAGTGGTAGGGTGGACACCACTGGAGTCTATTCAAATGAGAAATGCCAGTGAAAAGGCCAAGTTAAACAGGGAGGAATATTTACAATATTTTAATGGTGAGGACGCAGTGTCATGGTAGAATGACGTTGTAATATATGTACATTGACATTCTATGTGATATTGAAATACTTATTTAGACCAATATTTGACAAATATTTTAAGAATTTGTGATTGCGTGTTTACTTAATATGCCACGTGCTGGTATGGCTCCTGTTTCTTGAGGGACAGGTGATGAACTGGACACCCCCTGGGGCAAATTGCCAGTGGATGGTCTGTAAATCTCTTGATCAGGAGCTCAAAGTACCACAACTAGTACATAGACATCTCCAGTCTGCTTCAGATGTTTTGGAAGCCTCAATTTTATTTAGTTCTTTATGGAACATAGTACGCATGTTCTGTATCTGACCCATTCTGCAGTTGCCTCTGGATAAGGAGGAAGGCTGACTCTGATCTGATCCTCATAAGCCTTCATCCTCAACTGTCTGTTGTAGTCCTTGAACTTGCTTTGCCACAAGCAGGGATTTTGAGCTGTTGGCCTCAAGAAAATCTTTCATGTGTCTTACATTCTTGTCAGAAGACATGATGAAATTTCTGAAAATAGATAAAACATGTATTGTAATATTTCCAACCACTCAAACCTCATATACAAACAAAGTCTGATGTATTAAAGTACTTACAATACTATAATAGCAAAAAAATATGGTAAACAATTTGTAAAATCTGTTTGGAAACAACCAAAACTAGATTCAAAAGTCTCAATGCTCAGCAAAAACAACCACCATGGACGAACGCTAATGGCGAATGAACGTTCACCCCACTATGCTGCTAGAATTGCTATGATTGGTCCATACTAATTGTTAACGCCCACTTATGCACAGGAATATCCTACATAAACACAGTGGAGCCAGACTGTCGCCAGCGGTACTTGACTAGATGGAGGAAGATAAAAATAGCGAAGGAAGAGTGGGAGAAGAAGGGATGCCATTGGATGATGTCAAAAGAGCAAAAGCAATGACTCAGAGGGCGATGGAGATGATGGACAGAGTTTTGTACCAGCTTGGCTACAATTGCTTAAAAAAAATCTGTTAACAATGTAATTAACAATGCTAATAATATTTAGTACTAAACAGTGTCATCTATTTATAAAACGAAAAATACGTGATCAACTATCTACATCAACAGAGAAAAATAAAAGTGAAGAAGCCGTAATGTGGACATGAAAGAGGAAATCAAAGACATAGCCAATGTGGAAATAAGAGAGGAACGTAAAGGAGGTAAATAACAATCATAAACAAGTAAAATGTAATGTTGTGTGCCCTGTGCCTATATGTGAATATGTCTATATTTTATTACAATTTAGGGACAGCACCACAAAGTTATCTCAAGCAGTTTCTAAGGTGAGCAAATGGTAGTAGTCCAATTGAGTGCTAAAAAAATATGTTGTGTCCCATTTAATCTTTAAAGTTAACTAATTTTCAATTCTGTTCTTCAAATAGATACCATCATAATTTCAGATGAAAGTTTTGCAGGAGAAAAGGAGGGGTCAAACATCAAAAGTTCTCAGGCTTCTGGGGATGCAACCGGTGTGGCCGAAAAGTTGTCAAAGCTGCAAGAATATGTCAATGTAATGAGGAAGGGGGGGAATTTTTCAACTTGAAAAAAATTATTGTAATTTTTTATCACATGTATGACAAAACAAGTTAACCCGTGCATGATACTCATGCATTCTAGTCAAATTAAGCTACTTAAGGTGTTAAAAAGGTTCTTGTCATGCATTTGGGCCTAGGCCAGGCCTCCTCAGAGGAAGAGCCTTGCTTCCCGACGTAAGCGCCCTTTTTTATCGTGGTTTTGTCCACATGTCGCCACCTCATCATTCTTCTCCATCACCTCAGCCTTCATCTTTATCGCCACATCCTTAATCTCCATCGTCTTACTGTTCTAAAACCTCTCGATACACAACGTTTTTGCTAAACACCTTATCGCTGTGCTCAATCAGTCTTCCTTGAAGGGCAGTATTCATAACCTGCACTTTCACATCACTGCTTCTCCGTACTCGTGAAAATGCAACATACAATTGTCCATGACCAAACACAGGCTCTGGTAAATAAATACCCACACGGTCAAGAGTTTGAGCCCTCAACTGGTAAATTTAGCCTTTACTACCCCCCCCCACGGGGGGGGAAGGGGGGATGATGGAAGTTAACTGACTTCACTATTATAATTTTTTTGTCAAATAATGTCAGTATACCAGATTTCAGGTCAATTGGATGAGCCCTTTCTGAGAAAAAAGTTTTTTCCACACACACACTAACACACGCCGCTAGGCTTATATATATATATATATATATATATATATATATATATATATATATATATATATATATATATATATATATGTGTGTATGCATATATATGTATAAATATATATATGCATATATATGTATATATATGTAATATATATATATATATATATATATATACACACAAGTTAACCCGTGCATGATACTCATGCATTCTAGTCAAATCAAGCTACTTAAGGTGTTAAAAAGGTTCTTGTCATGCATTTGGGGCTAGGCCAGGCCTCCTCAGGGGAAGAGCGTTGCTTCCCGACGTAAGCGCCCTTTTTTAACGTGGTTTTGTCCACATGTCGCCACCTCATCATTTTTCTCCATTACCTCATCCTTCATCTTCATCGCCACATCCTTAATCTTCATCGTCTTACTGTTCTAAAACCTCTCGATACACAACGTTTCTGCTAAACACCCTATCGCTGTGCTCAATCAGTCTTCCTTGAAGGGCAGTATTTATAACCGGCACTTTCACATCACTGCTTCTCCGTACTCGTGAAAATGCGACATACAATTGTCCATGACCAAACACAGGCTCTGGTAAATAAATACCCACACGGTCAAGAGTTTGAGCCCTCAAATGGTAAATTTAGCCTTTACTACCCCTCCCACGGGGGGAAGGGGGGATGATGGAAGTTAACTGACTTCACTATTATAATTTTTTTGTCAAATAATGTCAGTATACCAAATTTCGGGTCAATTGGATGAGCCCTTTCTGAGAAAATAGTTTTTTCCACACACACACACACACTAACACACGCCGCTAGGCTTATATATATTAGATACTGCTGGAAGACTCTAGCCAACTCAAAAGTTAAATTATCAATAAAGTGCAACCATAGTGAAATCATATAGTACAAATATTGAAATTTGATAACTTGATAGACTCTTCTCTATTTGAAGAGAGTACATTAAATTATTAAGCACCTCACTCATGGCTATACAACATGTATGTATGGTTATAGGTATGTATAATATGTATATATAATATAATAACAAAATTGTAAAAACATGTATACAGTATTTAAGACATACTTATAGGAGCTCAGTAAAGAGTGCATGTTGTACCCTTTGAACAGCATGGGCCTGAGTCATTAAGGAGAGCAAAGCAAAGAAAAGGAGTAACTTTGCACCTTGGCAAAACCATGTTACATTGGAGGGGGAGGTAAATTTAAAATGCGGGGACAGATTTATAGTTGTGGTAGGGCATGTCCTAGATCAACTTTAAATTTCAGTGTAAAAATAAAGTTATCAAGTATGTGTGCTACATGACAAAAAAGCCAGTATTTTCATTATGTGCAAAATAATAAACTAAATTGTACCCCTTGCATTGTAACATGGTTTGTCCAGGATGAAATGAACTGCCTTTTTTTAAATAATTATTTTGAGATGACAAATAGCTATCTGGATGCTATATGCTCAATAATCTATAGCTTTGACTATTGATCAATTCATATATGTATATCTTGTTTTTTGTCAATCATTGAATGCTGTATTCTGGAGAAGTTTGAAAGACACTTTTTAAAAATAATTTTATTTGATGGAAAATAAAAATGTTTTGAAAGAAAATTCTGGTTTATTTGGTGGCTTGTCTTGATAAGCCTGAAATAAAGTCATGCACTGTTGACATGTGGTGTGGTACAGATGCAGGGTCTAAAACGGTGTACTGAACCTATGGACTTGTCCATATGTTTTATACTGGCCATAATGGGTTAAGTAATTAAGCTTCAGACTGGATATAAATATAATTGCACGCAGTAAATAAATTAGACTTTATTGAGAATATATATTTGTACATGTGTTTTCAATTCATGTTGTATACACTTGCATACAGGAACATATAGTGCATGTAAATAATGTTTATTATTTCTTTGCTATGAAAAGATCACTGTATTTCCATGTGCTTACATTGTACTTTTACACAACAGAGCACATAGGAGAAAACATCATAGATTTAAATATGTATGCCTACAAAGGAACTATTGGCAGAACTGTTGGACAAAGGGGCCTGAGTATGTACACACTTCCAAATTTGCATGACATCGTTCCATTGTTGATTGTGATTTTTATTAAGTTTAAAAAACCAAATCAAACGATGCAATGTGCTTTGGTACAGTAAAACATGATCGTGGGCATGTACACACTCTTGCAATATCTGACCAAACAGTTGTTTATCGTGCAATCTGCACAACAATTACATAAGTGTGTAGCCAGATTTAGTGTCAGGAAAACTGTTACAATTGTCTGTGAATATAAATGTTCAACAAACAGAGAATAGTTGTAGAGATTCTGACTTTTTTTTGTAACAAATATCCTTTTTTTGAGGCAAATTTCTATTACTCCACTAATGGATTTAGTCTTTATAAAATCTGGAGGAAGTTTATCTTCTCAAATGTTCATGTAAGTATCATCATTATCATCAGCTATTTATATAGCGCCACTAATTCTGCAGCGCTGTACAGAGAACGCACTCACATCAGTCCTTGCCCCATTGGAGCTTACAGTCAAAATTCCCTAAAATACACACACAGACCGAGAGAGAGAGACTAGGGTCAATTTAATAGCAGCCAATTAACCTACCAGTATGTTTTTGGAGTGTGGGAGGAAACTGGAGCACCTAGAGGCAGTGCCGTAACTAGACATTTTAGTGCCCTGGGCGAGACAGGGCACCGGCGCCCCCCAAGTGGGAGTGACATTTGCCGAGTGGGTTTGGTCAACCTAATGTGGGGGTGTGGTTGGCACATTACTGGAAATATTCTGTTACACATATTTGCAAATGCATGAAAAGCCAAATGCATGTATATATATTTATATCTATATAGATATATCTATATATATATATGGCACTGGGTTAAATACCAGTGGCACCACATGTCAAACACAGTGGTTAACTAGTATTTGCACTTGCGGTCTGTGGGTTCCTTAGAGGACCATGCATTTACCCCGGAACGCACATGCGTTCCACTGCTTCTGATACCGGGAAGGAATTGTTGCTTGTAGGGGAGCTGGATTAGAGCCGTGGTTTCTTATGGGCACAGAGGCAGGTATCGGGCGGCTGCGCCCCCTTGCGCTTGCGCCCTTGCCGGTCGCACCGCCGTCGTTATGGCTCTGCCGAACATTCTTACTTACATTCTGCTGACACCTATTACAGGCATCTACCTATAGGTTATGCCAATATATAACTAAGAACAGACAGCACCTTCTGAGCAGTCAATAGTGAGCACAGCACACTAAATAATCAGTAACAGACATCACCCACTGAATAATAAGCAGCTGGCATCACAGGCTGCGCAATCAGCAGCAGGTATCACCTACATAAAATCAGCGATAGGCATCACCCTCTCAACAATCAATAGCCAGCAACAGTCACTGAACAATCAGAAGCAGACATCACCCACTGACTATTAGAATCAACAGTGGGCATCACCCACTGACCATTACAATTAGCAATATGCAGTACCCACTGAACAATCATACTATGAACTCCAGTAACTTGGAAATATAGAAGGATTGATTAAATTACTTACTTACTTTGGTAAGTTGTATCCGGATGGTTACAATTATTTCCCGGCATCAGAAGCAGTGGAGCGCATGTGCGTTCCACCGAAAACAGGAAGTTCGGCATTTGGAACTCAAATGCGTTCCAAATGCCGAACTTCCTGCTTTGGGTGGAACGCACATGCGCTCCACTGCACTGCTTTTGATGCTGCAAATGAATTTTTGCTTGTAGGGGAGCTGGATTAGATCCGGGGTTTCTTCTGGGCACAGAGGCAGGTATCGGGTGGCTGCGCCTCCTTGGGCTTGTGCCGGGGCGGTCGCACCGCCCCACCACCGACGTTACGGCTCTGCCCAGAGGAAACCCACACAAACACGGGAGAACATAAAAACTCCACATAGAAAAGGGCCATGGGCGGTAATTGAACACATGACCTCAGTGCTGTGAGCCATTGTGCTGCCCCCAAAATATGTCAGTAATTCCTATATTAATGACATCTCTTTGTCCATGAATTTACTTGTCCACTCACCAATGTGTTGCCTTGTCATCAGCAATTATTCCTCATCAGTTATTCCCTCCTAAGCTCCTATTTTCTTTATAAGACCCTATGAAAGAGACCACGTATCTATCTCTGATCTCCACGCTTACGTCCCCACATCTAACCAGCTTCTCATTCTCCTTCTGCCTCTTCTCAACTCTTCTGACCGCCATCACTCTCCTCACAGCTTCAACTGTCTTTTCCCTTTCTGACCATCTGTCAAAACTGCTTCTTTGTGGCTGAGCTTCACCTCATTTTTCTTGCAATTCCAAGCAGCCCCAAAGACTTTTGGTAAATGTATTTATTTATTTTTTACTACAGTGCGGCTCAATGGCGATCCACGACATAGGCACATCTATCAGCAGTATTACATATCCTCTTGGAAACATCTTTTATCTTTTATTGTGTTTTTGTTTCCCTTCCCCTTAATTGTTCCATTTATATATATCCCCGTTCACTATTATATTTATAGACAATTGTGATTTGTACAGTTTTAATTTCTCTGGTTTGTTTAATGTTTTGCATAAGAAGGAATGATGACATACCTAGAGGTTTTTGAGTGTTTTGGGGGTATTTTAGCGCAATAACCTTAATGCTTTCTTTGCACATGAATTAGTCACTTAAATGATTTTTAAAAACAACCTCTCTCTGACATTGTCATAATATAGTAGCAGTCAATTTATCTCAGTAAGCTTTCTAGGATTATGGTGAATGTTCAGTGTACTGTGCTTCCAGAATAGCTGGGCTGGCTGGGATTATTCCAGATAGAAGCTTTTAAGGTGATAAAATAAGGTCAATCAATGTTTACGGCTAAAAATATACACAAGATGTACTTGGAAACTGCAAATCTCTTTCACTGTTTTGATATTTATTATTATATCTTGATGTGTCTATAATTTATTACAACCTTTACCTACATCTTAAATAGCCTGTATCAATCTAAAATCAGCAAAAAATATGTTTTAAAAATGTGATTGCTTTGCCAATAGATTATCACCTCTAATATTAGATTGTAAGTGCATGATTAGCTGCTGTAGGCTAGTTACTGGCACCTCTTGTACAATATGCCTTTCAACCTTAAATAAAGTAGCTTAAAACTTCAACATTCGCATTAGCAAACTTACAGAGCTACCTGATTTGGTGCAGAAAGATTCTCCACTGTACAATAATACCTAGTATATCAGCAATGATCTGTCTAAAGCTCAGCAGTGAGAAAATGTTGATAGAAGGCTCTTATTACAAAACACAAACCCAGTTTAGTTTGCTTTCTGTGCCTTGAGGCACCACACTTGTCAATCGCTAGTGGTAATAACCTTCAAATAATGACATGAAGTATCATTGATCGCATTTACATTAGTGGTTGTTAAGCAATGTGGTCAGCAATCAGCAGACCGGAATATGACAATAGATCAATCAAAGCCTACGAATAAAAGAATAAACGTAAGAGAAGATTGCCATGATTGGGAATATACAGAATTAGTCCACCTCACGCAATGTGCCAAATTCTTAGTTTGAGAAGAGTGCACGTGTAAATGCCCTGTGTAGCCATTTGCAAGATCCAGTGCCGAGAAGGAAATGCACACTGGGAAAACTAAAAAATGACTGGCTTTGTCAATGTACTTATTATATTTAAAATATAAGTAAACTGTGTCAACATAAAAATATAACAACTAATATTATAATCTGATTTATTTTAATTTGTATATGAAAGTCTTCAGTGGTCCATTCATGTATCTATGAAAGAACTGATGTGGATCTGTGAACTGATCTGTGAACTGATCTGGATTTAAATGAATCTTATGCTTCCCTCTTTGAATATTTGAGACATGGAGAGGTATACAAGTGCCTGTGTGTCACCAGCACTTCTTCAGTCTCGACTTTGGAAATCTAACACTTAATTTGTGGAGTGTATTAAAAGTAGTAGGCCACATTAATTTTATTCAAAAAGAATATAAATCGTTGTTCATTAAACACGTGTTATGTACAGTTTTAATCTTCTTGTGTTTTTAAAAGAAAATCCTGTAGAGAGTGAACATTCTGTAAATAACTTATGTTGAGGTAGATTGTTTACTGTTACACAACATGGGAACTGTTTACGTGACTAACATAAATGTTATATCTATTAAAACAAGAAGTACAGACATGCTTGAGGTCAAAGACTAAGTAAAAATATGTCTCCTAACACCTTAATTTAGTGACTACTTATGAGTTTTTGATGTTTACAACAAAGTAAATAAAATATTTGTGGCAAAGGACAATGCACAATAGGCAAAAACTGCACCAATTTATTCTAATGTATTTGTCTCTAAGAACTAAGAAATAACTGACTAGGTTACATATGGAGAAACTGCAAATTACTGACATTTTTAGCATGCATGTGCGCATTCACTCATTAATGCGTCTGTTTTTATAGGTTCCATTACCAGTATCTGGCCTTGTTTTATATGTTTATTGTGAATATAATGATAGTACTGGACTCATCAAAGTATTAAACCACAAATGTGCTTTGTATTAAACACATAATAGTAATAGATGCTCTAGTGGGGAAAAAATAGGGTTTTATTGTTACAAGTTAATAGTCTGCATATATGTTTAGCTCTTCTGCCAGCAGAACTGTGTTTTTATTTCTTTTCGACCCTATATGTTTCCTTTTAAGCCCTTTCATTACATGCTTTTATATGCTACTTTTTTGGTTTCAATAATACTGTACATTATATGCTTGTTATTTTTGTGTTTTTTTAGTTGGGTGTTTTTGTTTATTTATTTGAAACAACTTTTTATTAAGTTATTGCAAAAGAAAAAAAATGGGTGGAGGGTCTGTTTGTCCACCCCACCTCCAGAAGACAGTGCCGAGCCAGAGCATAGGCCAAAGCAGAGAGGGGGGCCTCTATGAAATTCAAGCCAGGGAAATCAAACTGCAACTAATTTAGTGGAGTTATTGATAACAAATGTAATATGTTCCATTTTGTGGACAAATCACACTTTCAATTATGGCAGAGAATGAAGTCCGTTTTGCCCCCAGCTTACAGCTATCTGGCATTTTTGAGATTTGCCAAATTAGCCGTTGTGTCTGCTATGGTACATCAGGAATGCATTTGAAAAAAAAGGAATATGATAGCAATTTCGGCATGCAAACCTGTGTGTCTTTAAGAATAAAAAACAGGTTTTGCTCACATTAATATAAGCTCACACTTGCATATTTTTTCCGAATATCTGGAAGACTCCGGATTCTGGGTAGGTCTCCCAGACTCCTGAGGGAGTAGGGCATCCTCCCGCATCTGTCCACTTCCTAGTGCAGGATTAGAGCCGTCATGATGCGATTCTCAGGCCGCTGTAAAATGACACGTACGAGTCACTACATCACATGGGTGGGGCCAAAATGACGTAATTCGGCAAGCACCACCCCCCTCCACTCACACCCCCCACCTCCCCTCTGGGAGTTCCATCAAAAAGTTGGCAAGTATGAGTAGCTTCATACAGTCCTACCATATGTTGGACAGGAGGACCTCCCCTTCACACTGTTCCCAACAAAGATGAGAAATGTTTGACAATATCATAAGTACTTTCACTGAGCCTTGTATCATCTATAGTACACATATATTTTTTTTTTATGTACATTGAAGTTATAATTCCTAGAGCGAGGTACATTTGGCCACATTTCAGTTGCAACTGAACCTGCATATAATGTAAATAAAACCTTTTGATTAATATTTCACACAAGCTCACTTCTGATTAAAGGCTTATTTAGTATGAAATAACTTGTAATATGCAGCATTTGCCAAGTGTGAAAGGGTCTGTCGTTCTTGAAATCTGTCAGTATGGTTCCAGCTATAGGTATATGCACTTCTCCCATACATTATTTTTTATGCAGAACAAATATTTGTAAGTTTGACTCTGAAACAGAGCCAGAATAAATGTTCTATATAAAGGTATGTGCATCTCATTGAGTATTTATAGTATATTCCCATGGGATGCTGTGCTGTACCACCTACTTCTACAAGTGCAAAACAATTTTTGGAACAGGAGCCAGTGTGTGAATTTGCCACCTATATGCTATCATACTGTTCTTCTAAAGTATGAGGCTGAACTTTGATATGTGGTTACACCTTGTTATTCATCATAGTCACCAGGTTAATGTTTTGAACACAACATGAAGGGGGCAGTTTTCAAAAATAGAAGACGTAAAACAGTGTCAAATGCTCTAAAACCTATAAAAGACAGATTTTCCAAAGTAGAGTACAGAGAAAAAAATGTATACTATGCTATGGATGTAAATCCTGAGAAAATATGTTTTTGTCATTATTCTATGTCTGCTCTCCACTTATTTTAAAAGAAAAAGACTATTATTATTTATGTGAAAAGTTATGCGTCTGAAATCTTAAATACAGTGGATTTGTGCTAAAATCAGTTTTGCGATTTTACCTCTTACCAGTACAAAAACTGCTATTTAAGTACATGTTCCCCCATGAATCATATACGTCAAATTTGGGACTTGGGCCTTTGCTCTGCCAGTGCTAAGTTGTACAATGTTTTCTTAATTTCATCATTGCTAAAACTAAATAAATGGTTCTATAGTTCTCTCAATATACAGCAGATGGAGGGTGCCTTTTGTATCCCATTACTTTCATAGCAACAGGTATTAATCAGGGCCATCTTAACAGCATTAGAGGACCCCGGGCAAAGCAGTGTACTGGGGCCCTACCTACACAACAACTCTCAGTAATAAAAATGTAAATTATTGATAACATTAAGTTTATATTCATTAGTACTTCCTACAAAATCAGTGTTTAAACATGAAAAAAGCGTCTTAGTCTTCGAACTTCATTGCGCTCCGTTCCATTGCTTTAATTATTTACGTTTAGTAGCAGGGGGGAGGCAACTGACATGGACTGTTAAAAATATTAGAAAAACTTTACTATACCTTTACAGCTTCAAAGAATTATGTGTGTTGATTTTGCCTTGCTTATGTACAATTAGTACGTGTACATTGTTTTCTTCAAGTTCAAGATATGTATTCGCAACAGCAAGATCGCATGTACAGATAACAGCTGATACTGAGGTGATTAATCCACCTAAATGTTTTAATGAAAAGGATTTGAAGGTTCTGAATAATTCTCCCAGAAAAATATACTGAAAATTTGGCAAGCCTATGGGGCCTCGATGCTTGTGGGGCCCCGGCAACTGCCCAGCGTGCTCATACGTTAAGTTGGCTCTGGTATTAATATCAATTCAGTATAGGACCTTATGCCCACTGTGTTACCATTGAGCCTTTAGTGTCATATACTTGCTATTATTTTTGTTACTAGTATTTAACCTGTAGACATATTCTGGCAATGGCTATAAGGCATCGGTCTAGCAAATGGTATGCAGGGTATGAAAATCAGGGAGGTGAGTGGTTTTGAGAGCTTGATGGAAGGAACAGTTTATGTTCACTAAGTTAGGAGTAGGTGGGGCAAAGGATATACAGATAAGGTGAGCACATGGCTTTCAAATGTAAGTATGTATCCTGTATATCATGGTCCTATAGTCACCCACATGCTTGTAAATGTTTACAAATATATATATATATGTGTCTGAATTCCTTTTTCAGATGAACTTATGAAATGAAATTATAATTATGTTTATATTTTTCCCCTCAAACTTTATTTCTTGTAATTTAAAAGAAAACAATTTCTTGTATTTATTACAGAATTTTCAGGCCTTGATGATCTGGATAGTGTTTACAGCAGTGTTGAGAGACAAGTAAATGACACTCTAAGACAGCGCAGGCACACAACTGACAATGATTACAACATAGAAGTACTGCTTGGAGTGGACGACTCTGTTGTCAGGTTCCATGGTAGAGAACATGTTCAGAACTACCTCCTTACTCTCATGAACATAGTGAGTATTACATTCTTCTTATCAATATTTCACCAGTCTTTTCTCCTTGATGTATCATTCTCAGGACATTATTCAATAAATCACTACAATGTATGGTTGTTTATGATAAAATTATAACAAGGGTTGATTTTAGTCAGGATTGCAATACTGCATATGAGAAAACTGAGGGAAGTTTTTATGAGCATAGCTACCCACCTACGAAAAACTGAAATATTTTGCACCTAAAATTACAACTGCACATTCTCACCCAAAGGCATTTCCCCAAAAGGGTCACCTACTAAAAATGTCTTTTGACCAAGGCCAGAAAAATTCTGCAGTAGCTTCAGTAGAGGTTTAACAACAGGGAAACAGTGCAAAATCTCCATAATAACCTACAGGGATAGGTTAACCTATAAACCCCCAAAATAGCATGCAGATCCTGGGTATACTGTAAGTATCTTTACAACCTGAGAGCTTTAGCTTATTCTGCTGGTTTATTTAAAACAAACATAGACTGCTATCTAAATTCATGCCTTCTCCAACATTCCCCAAATCCCAACTAGACATTCTAAACAAGGAGAAGGAGAAACAAGCGATCAAGGAATTCAGAAAGATCACAGCTCAACACTATAAAAAAATCCTAGATGTGCTCCCTTCCCACATTGATGAGTTTATTCAACTCAATTCTCCAAGCATTTTTTTTTAATTCCACCACCCCCAAGGCAGACCTAGATGTCGTCTCAGGGTAAATTTCCCAATTGCATTTACTTATGGAGCTATATACCTCTTAGACGTAGACCTCAAGCTGTTTGCTAACATTCTCGCTAATAGACTGGTGAAGGTTATCTGTATATAATCCTTCCAGACCATGTTGGCGTAATTCCTAATCAACAAGGTTTGGATAATATCAGATCTCATACATTTAGCAAACTTTTAACCAAATCCCAGCCCTAGTGGTGGTTTGGATCCTGAGAAGACTTTCAATAGAGTGCAGAAAACAAATTCCCAGCCCTGGTGGTGGCCTAGCCACCAACTGAAATTTTAGATGGCAACCCCATAAACTAAAATTCATGGGTCTCAATTGACAAGACAATATAATCAGCTACATATAGCAAATTCTCCTCCTCCTCCACACTTGAGACTTTAAGGTAGTATTTAGCCGGATGGAACTCACACTTCATCTCATGGGTTGGGAGGACCAGGGTAATAGGAGAGCCATGATATGCATGCAAATTCTACACAGTCCCACTAGAGAGAAGAGTCTTGAAAGCAACACTTTGCTATTACCCACATAGATCAATGCATGCTTTGACACTTTTCCCCCACAGACATAGGTTAAGACTGAGTTGCCAGCCATAAACTATACTATGGTATCCTCTGTGCTCTGAGTTTCCTCAAAGAGTTCCCAGTTCCAACCTACTGCCCAGTACAAATGTCTATTTGCGGAATTTGGTACAGAGTTACCATATCTATTTGGGCCAGAGTTACCATATGATATAATCAGACCTCCACAATCCCTACAATATTCTCTCTATGGAACAACCCAACATTTCCTCTGGGGCCATAGAGCAGCAAACAAGGTGTAACATTTCTGTAAGATATGGCTCCTCTGTGTTTTATTCTACCAAGACCTGTACACTATTGGTCAAAAGTTTTAGAACACCTCCATTTTCCAGTTTTTATTGAAATGTATGCAATTCAAGACCAAGGGAATAATCTGAAAATGGAACAAAGGTTAGCAGTAAACTGCTAGAGGTTGAAAAAAGGTTAGGTTAGCAAAATTTGAAAAATAATGTAAATGTCAGAGCTATACAAAATAGCATTTAGTATAGTATAGTAATGCGTTAATAATTTGCAGCTGTTCTGCAGCAATGGAAGGACCGGTACATTAAGCTTCCAATAGGTATCCCAACTTTTGTTTATTACTTGATTGCAAACCTCCTCTCTTTGTAAAAGCGATGTTGGATCAGACTGTTATTACACCATCTGAAGCATTATTTTGACAATATTGTACTGCAGGGACTAATATATTGCTATTAGAATGGCAAGAAAAAGATGATTAACAAAGGACGACAGACAGTCCATTATAACCCTTAGAAGTGTAGGCATTTCCTTTAGAGACATTGCAAAGAAAGGCAAGGTGTAAGTTAGCACAGTTTCCTACACCATCAAAAGGCACTGGAGGAAACTCTGACAAGAAAAGCTCTGGTACACTCGAAGCCGTAGCAAAATCAGATGACAAGTTTCTGAAAGTCTACAGCCTGTATGGTAGGTGTCTCCCAAGATAACAGCTTTAAGCTCACCTTAACAGTTGTTCAAAATAAGCAAGTCTCAGTTTCAACTGTGAAGAGAAGACTTCAAGCTACTGGATTAATAAGTCGAGTGGCAGTACGAAAGCCATTTCTAAGATGACAGAATAAGAAAAAGAGGCTTGCCTGGGCCATAAAGTACCGCCAGTGGACTACTGAAGACTAGGTGGTCTTATAAAATGATTCTATGATTGAATTTTTCTCTCCAATGGTTTATTTGTTCTATGCTTTAAGGCATTGAATAGCGGGGACGGGGCTTAATTACATGATTAAGCCCCGCCCCCACCATTCAATGCCGTGAATTTATGCGAATCCGGGAGTTTTGCCTACTCTTCCGTGAGTACGGGAGGATTCCCCGAAATTCGGGAGCCACATGGGAATTCCGAAAGAGTACGCAAGTATGCATTCAACTGCGTAAGTTTCAATAAAAACTGAAGAAATGGGGGTGTTTTTCAGCAGTATTGCTTCCTATGTCTGGGACCTAGTGTATGGTCACAGTGTACCCACGTCATGTCACTATACCCCTGCAGAGCCTTTAAAAGGTTTAATCTTTATCATTTATAATGTCTTAAGATCAGTGGTTGAAGTGGGCTGGTATATGCTAGTATGCCATCATCAGCAGCAGCAGCTATTTATATAGCTCCACTAATTCTCCAGCACTATACAGAGAACACACACATCATTCACTGCCCCACTGGAGCATACAGTTTAAATTCCATAACATATACACACAGACAGACAGAGATAGTGAAAAGGGTCAATTTTGATAGCAGCTAATTAACCTACTAGTATGTTTTTGAAGTATAGGAGGAAACTGGAGCACCCAGAAGAAACAGACGTAAACACAGGCCATACTGTCACTTTTCCTACTGCTTTCATTATTAAACTATCAAATTCCATTCACTTATCATTTCTCATACTGCGACTTCTAAATTTCAATTCTGCGACTTCTAAATTTGCACTTCAACCATTCATTAAGAATATCAGTTTAAACAAGCTGGCGTGGGAGTAGGAAATGGTAGATATACTAGATCCAGATGAGTAGACTTCATTCTGACTTAATGTTTTGAAAAGTTCCATATGCGTTTGGGTAAAAGCAAATTCCCTGAATATCTATTACAGATTTTCTGGTCTATTTTTGTAAGGGCGAGAAGCCAAATGTCCAGGAAAAAAAGTTGTCATCTGAGATAGGGCTGGCATGTGCATATCTATTCAGAATGGCACGGTAAAGCATTAACCCTTACTACCCTGGACCTGTATTTCTTTGGTGAGATTTCCCTGCCATATTGTGGAGATGATGGGTTTCTGTCGAACCCTATTTTCCCATTTTCATAAATTAACCCTATATCTTGTACCCACAGGGTTCCCTGGCCCTTTCAATCTTTGTTGGAGGGACTGTGGTCGGTATGGCACTCAATCCTACATATGGTAGGACTGCCCTAAAATAAAAATCACATGAAAGTAAATTCAAATGAAAATTTGCAACATCACAACTGTAGTCATTACAGATTCTGTTTACTGCTCTCACCACTTGTACTCCCATCCTGGTGTGAATAAATATACTCAGAAACTGATCTTTCATATAATGAGTGCTACAAAAATGTCTAATAACTACTCACTGGAAGAACCCAACGTCCCTTACATGACTGGCTCTAATAAATAGAATATAGCATATTTTTAAATTGGAACTTATCACCTAAATCCTAAATGCTCACCAAACCTCTAGTGACCTAAACCCAAGTTCTGGATGGATATTGCCACGGCTCCATGTTCTTACCACCGCCAACTTTCTTGTCCTTACTTAGGCCCTGTTAACTCCTTTAGCTGCATTGTACAATTTGAAGTAGTAACCTCACACTTACTAATCATAAACTCACTCTTTAATTGTGGTTGGTCTCTGATATCTATTTGAAAATACTGTACTTTTAATTAATACATTCTGTTGATTACTGCTATTTATAGAGATCACAATTTGAATATATAGTGAGTAATTAGTTGCATAGTGTAATAGACATCCTATTCATTTTTTACCCCCTCCCACTCTTTGCTCTGAGTCTCCCTTTTTCACTTCTGTATCCCTCTGCCCCCCCCCCTTAATTTCTACATATCTTTAATGAAACGGTGCTTCAAAACAAATTTAAAAGTGCCAAAGAGATAGGGGAGACCACAATTAGCTAGAGATATACAGGCTTTTTTAGTATAGGCTATCTCTGGCGAAAACAGGCGTTTGGGACAACATGGGGTCAACACTGTGATAGCAGTGCTATCGCTTGAAGTAAGGTTTGCTGGAAAATCAGCCCTATCGCCAGGTATTAATTAATAGACTCCTAAACCTTGCAAAGGCGGCCATAAGGTTTACCGGCAAAAGAGTTCACCATTGCCCATCAATAGCTGAGCCAGATTTGGAGTTCCAGGAGTTCACTGAGTTCTCTTTTTACTACTTTCAGCCTGACCAACCAAAATGAGTCACTAATTGACATCTGTAAAATTTTCCACTGTGCTAGTACTGGCTGCCACATTCAAACTTCAGCTTCAGTACTTAGCTGTCACTGCTGAGGAAGTTCCCTGTTGGCTGCTTGGTATAAAGAGCTATGCATCCTTGGCGTGTCTACTGCTGCCCTCCTAACATTGTACAGTAATTGTGAACAGGCTTCTACATTACAAAACATAAAAACATAAAACCTTTATAATCATATAAGATTGTTATATAACACCATTGACTTCACAACACTATTTCACCTGTCATGCACTCACCTGTGTCTTGTAAACTAAGTGCAATATAAGTCCATCTTGCACAATTAAAATCATTATTATACCTGCATGTGTGTGCTTTACACCCAGGGGGCCTCATTCATCAAGGAACACAAAGTAAACGCAATTTGCTTTTTTTTATATTGAATGGAAATCGTACGCATGTATGCCTGTATTCTAAAGGTTCTCAAGAAATGTTTCTAGTTGAATATGGGCATAAACACGCTCTGGCTATATGGCATAATTATTAAATACATTAACACCTGCTAATAAATTAATCATTAATAAAAATGGATTTTAATTTTTTTTTTTTCCACTTACCTGTTCACCTGTTACCTGTTCAGTAGCTGGTGCAAGTGATACGGCTAAATATCATGAACCCAGTGATTAAATTGATTAAATTGAATGGATGTACTTTGCCTACATGCATACGCCCCTTCTCCTACCCATTCCGTGCATGCAATCGTAGGCAGTCAGAAGTGTTTTTTTAGATTGAAAATGAATTGGATGCACTTGCGCTCAGTGCCGTATTATCCGTTTCTGAGCAGGCGCAGAGCAATGTTATGCGAAATACAGCACGTATTGTGATTTGCATTCCTTAATGAATCAGGCCGAGGGTGTTTGTTGAACTTGCTATGAAGTGGATAGGAAAAATAAAGTTTTAAAAACTTAAGCAAAAAGTAAACATGTGTTGGATTTTATTAATTTTGTGAAAGTATTCCATTTCACCTTGTGTAAATGTAAATTTAGCTTGAGTAGGTTAACAAAAACAAATTTCCAGCAAAGTCAGCATAGTGTAAAAAGACAAATAATGTTTGGCTTTTTGCGGTGCAAATTTGCCCGGACACCTGTCACAGCTAAATGCAAGAAAAGAGAGTGACAAGGACAAATTGGAGGCATTCCTTTCAACATGTGCAAATTGTGTCATTTTTTCAGAATGGTCTAAAGTCAGAAAAACAGTTTTTCTTTTAGGGAAGCTGTTGCATTCTTCACAGTGTAAGGTACTTGCGGATGTGTACAAAATTACTTCCACAAATAGGTAGTATGCTGTATGCAAAAATATCTTGCAAGTGCAATTTTGTTATATCTTATGAGCTCTACTTGTTTCAGAACATCTGTATTAGACAGTCAGGGCCTGATTCATCAAGGAACACAAAACAAAAGTATTGTGCATTTTTTTTATATTCAACAAGGAGCGGACAATATACTGCAAGATACGTCAAATACATATATTCAATATAAAATCACAAAAGAACACACAAAAACAAAACCATTTAATTAATGTCACCCGTCAATAAAACAGTAATGACCAAAGCAAAATAAAATTAATGATCAAACATTTTAAAATAAAAAAGATCCTTTTTTTTAAAAAAAAAAAATCCCCATAAAATACATTTATGATGATGTTATGAATGTCTACTGTACATAAAATGTATTTGCCCTTGATTGAATACACATGTTCTATCTTGCATATGTGACCATCATGATCACTAGTAATCGGCACTTATACCAGACCTGTAGCCGGTGCAAGTGATGCGACAGAAAAACACATACCTGTGAGACACCCAAGCTTGAATTGGATGCTGTTGTGTGCACTCGACTTGGCACACCCTTACTGTACATTGCCTACGTGCATACACCCAGTCCCCTCCCCGTTCCTCCCCTGAAATTGTAAACTGTATTAAGGATCCATTGCGCTCGATGAATTGGCCGTTGCTGCGTTCTGGGGTGTATTGTCTGGTCCTGGGCATGCTCAGAGTGAATTTACAGTCATGGCCAAAAGTTTTGAGAATGACACAAATATTGGCCTGGATATTTTGCTTTAGTCTCCTGGGCTTCTGCTCTGCTCTCAAAGAAGCAGAGCCGAGGTCTCTTCTGAGCCAACACATGGACAGTGGGTGCATGAGTTAGCTTAGAAAGAGAAGTCCTTCGCTCTGTTTTTAGAGCAGAGTGGGGAACCTAGGAGCCAGGATTCCTGGGTTGTGTGGGAGCCTTGCAGAGGGAAGCAGCAAGGCATTGCACCACTCACCTCCATGCTCTGTAGAGGCCAAACCCTCGGCTCTGGGTTTACCATGTCAGAATAAAGCAGGTACCTTGCTACAATTCTGCTATAGCTTAGTTCTCTCTTTCCCCCAGATTAAAAAATGCCAGTTTTAAATAATTCTCTGTGAACTCTGCAGTACATTTAGTAATAACAATTTGTTCCATTTCCGACTGTGAAATAAATAATAATAAATACTAAAATAAAATATTACTGTCTCACACAGGTGAATGAAATTTACCATGATGACTCAATTGGTGCTCATATTAATGTAGTTCTGGTCCGCATGATAATGTTGGGTTACGCAAAGGTAAGAATGGTTAATAAAGATATTATTCTCCATATATTCAAACATGTTTCTTCCGTGTATCGCTGCATGTGGGCAAAATCGATTTTATACTTCACTTGCATAAGACACAACATAGCAGTTGCAACAAGATAGGTATGTTTTACTGTCACTGATTTATTATTTTTGTGATTTATTATTTAAAATACGGGATGTCACATTTGAGTAGGGCTATTTTGGATTACCTATTTTAGATTATCTTTGAATTTATAGACTTTTATGGTTGTTCCTAAAGTACAAGCATACTAGTGTTATTACTTAAGTTACTATTTTTTACTTGTTTAGAAGGTTACATTTGATTGTGGGAAAACACACAAAACATTTATTTTCCTGTAAGTCACATTGGCATCTATGGTGACAATTAGAACTTATATTTTTACAATAGCAGAGATTATTTTACTTAAGTGTGGCTGCATTGAAATTAAGAAAACTTTGTGCTTTAAGTGTTAACACTATCATATTGAATTGATTGCCTGTATTTTTAATATTGCTCTGTCTACTATAGGTAGGCGACATGTATACTTTAATTTTTTTTAAAAAAACAAGGCTCAAAGCACTATTGTGCACATATTAATAAAAGTAATGCTAACAACTGTGCAACTTTAGAGGTACAGTGTATAATATTGCTGCCTCACATCGCTGGGGTTATGGGTTAAATTCCAACCAGGGTCCTATCTGTATGGAGTTTGTTGGTCTGTGTGGGTTTCCTCCAAGTGCTCTGCCAGTCCAAAAACCTACTGGTGTGTGTGTTTAGCAATAATATTCATGTCTTTCTTGCAGTCTATCAGTTTGATTGAAAGGGGTAACCCATCGAGAAGCCTTGACAATGTGTGTCGCTGGGCATACCAGCAGCAGAAAACTGATCCCAACCACTCTGAACATCATGATCATGCCATATTTTTGACAAGACAAGATTTTGGTCCTGCTGGAATGCAAGGTAAATTACTAACATTTTAATAATAGTATACAGTAAATGAGTCACTGCTCATTAACAACACTGTTATAGTTCTTAAGATATAAGACATTTAAAAAGAAAGGAATCATGTCCCTTCTTTCATATAAGTCTCTGGCTTTCTATGCATTCATTATGGTGGGTGGAAATACGACAGCATTAAGTCCTCCTGCAGTAATATAATTAATGACACCAGGGCTTAATACAGGTGGAACTAAAGCAAATTGCCCCCCAAACCCATTTGCAATCAGGGGCTGTTTTAGGCTTCTCTGGCACTGAAAGCTTAGGTTAGAAAGTGTGACCTACAAGGCACTAGCTATTTTATTATTATTATTAATTTTTATTTATAAGGCGCCACAAGGCGTCCGCAGCGCTGTACAGAGATAAACAAATTACAATACAATGGGAGACAGCACAGTACAGTAAACAGTAAGCACAGCTAGAGAGGGCGGGGAAGGGGGAGGGAGGATCCGCAAACGACGGGGCCCAAGAAGGAGGGCGCGGAAGACAGGGAGACCCCTAGGGGGGAGGAGGGAACGAGAGTGGACGTGGGGTGGAGGACCCTCGAGGAGGAGGGCTAAGTAGCTGGAGAGCAGAGTTAGAAGTGGTGGAAACAGGAGGAGAGATGGCCCTGCTCAGAGGAGCGGACAATCTAAGGGGGGGGGAAACAGAGAGACGCAGGGGAGAGAGGGAGAGTAGGAGGACGGAGGCAGAAGATAAGGTAGGAAATTAAGTGGGAGACAGAGAGGCTTTAAGAAAAAGGTGGGTTTTTAGGGCCCGTTTGAAACTGGACAGATTAGGGGAAGTTCTGATGGAGGGAGGGAGCTTGTTCCAGTGGAGGGGGGCAGCGTGGGCGAAGTCTTGGATACGCGCGTGGGAGGAGGTTATAAGGAGGGAAAAGAGGCGACGGTCAGAGGCAGAACGGAGAGGACGGGATGGAGCATGAATAGAGAGGAGGGTGGAGATGTAGGGCGCAGTGGAGTTGGCGAGGGCCTTGTAGGTGAGTGTGAGGAGCTTAAAGAGGATAATGGCAATCACATATGGGCTCTTTCATTACCTCTGACCTGCGGCTTTTCTCATCTCTAGTAACCACCTTTCACTCCCGTCTCCAAGACTTCTTCCATGCTGTTCCCTATTTATGGAATTCCCTACCACGCCCAATCAGACTTCCCCACAGCCTTCAAATCTTTAGACACTCTCTAAAAACCCATCTCTTTTTTAGAACTTACCTTATCCCCATTAATACTATTCACACTAATGCACCCTCACATCTGTCCCAATCTGAGCTTGTTTCAGCTGTGCCCTCTTACACTTAGAATGTAAGCTCTTTAATGATCAGGGTCCTCCCTACCCTTTATTTTCATGTCTGCATTTATTTTGTCTACCTTGTATGTCTTATGTATATCCTTTTGTGGCACCTAACAAATCTACGATAATAATAATAATAATTGCTCATAACAAATTGAATATATGAACTTTGTTTCCTATAGAGATGCATTTGACACCACAGTCCTCCTGCAGCAGTTTGACAGGAATAACACATCACAATTCTGTGCTGTTAGGAGGACTTGCCCCTTCTGCATGTTAAACTATTTGTTTTTATTCCCCTCCTCACATCATTAAATTTCCCCTCACATGCAGCCTTATCCTCACACAATAATACATTGGGACTGGTCACTGCACCCAACAAGATCAGCCGACCCATCTCATGAAATACACTGTACTGATGTGAATATTGTTATGATCTGATTGGTTACAGTTTGTTCTGTCCTGATCCACATAAAAAAGTACACATGGAGAGTCAGGAGAGGAAGAATGTTAACAAAAATGTGGTCAGACTTTAATCAAACATACGTTACATACAGAGATCCATGGACAAAAAAAAAATAAAAAAATATTTTCTTGTTCAACTTTAATTACTTGAGTTTATGCTGAAATACAGTGACAATACAATACATCACAGTTTAGGAAGAGGAATGGATGGCATTAATGGGTACCATTATTAGTAGTGTCAACACCACAATTGATGTATGGGATAGAGCACTAATGGGAATTATATGGATATTCTAAATTACTTCTAACATCTGTGATAATTTATAGTAGGGGGTGTATTATCCCTTATATTATACACTTTTTTCTAGTGAACACTGAAGTTATGATATCACTCCTCACATTTATGACATTAGAATACTCAGATACACAATTATTATTCACAGTAGTTTATATAGATATTAATATCACCTACTCATTTATTGATGTCACTTGTTTGTTATTATAGGGTATGCGCCTGTGACTGGGATGTGCCATCCCGTAAGAAGCTGTACGCTAAACCATGAGGATGGCTTTTCATCTGCCTTTGTGGTTGCCCATGAAACTGGTCATGTGTAAGTTCAACTGTAAATGAAATCATGTGCAACAATGAGTACAAAGTATAATGTGTATGTCTGTCAGAAAGTAGCAAATTTGAAAGCTGAAGTCAATAGCGTTTAGAAGATGAATAGCTCAAAGTGGCTCAACAGCATTTGAATTGTGATCAAAATTACAAGCCAGCATAGACAAATGGCAGAGAATTTTGACAGTATGTTAAATGGTCAGAAAACCTTATAAACAAGGTGAACCGATGCAAGAAAATCATGATTCACAAATGTCTATACAATTTCCAATTGTCTAATATACACAGTTGTCAAAAATTTAACCTTTTGCTAACGGAATTGGTACTGGTAAATCTTTAAAATAGGAAAATGCTTTAGGGCTATCATCCCTTTTTAAGAGAACTCTCCCCCAACTACTGTAGCAGAATGGTGTGTGCCCAGTGTCTGGGATCCCCGCTGTTTTGCTTATTGGAGAGAAAACGGTACTACTGGTCCTTATTTTTAGCAATAATTCTTCTTTAAAAACAAGCTTTACACAACTGGATGCAATCCCTGTTCGGGTAATTTATGGTGGCAAAGCAAATATGTGTGTCTGGGCACCAGTTTGAAATTGCTTTGCTGAGTGCACATGTGCGTGCAAGCTGACAATATTCATTAACTTGCCCAATAGAAGCCGCCTGCCTGGGACAGTATTGTCTGCCCCTTTGTGAGTTGAACTTGCCCAGATACTGTGCACTTCAGCAAAGATCTAAGCAAAGCCTACATTTGTCCCCATGCAACATACTACATTTTACATAATAGCCCATTACACACTATTTGTCAGCTATTCCCAACGAGCTCCTTGTTTACTCCATTCCCCCAAGGAGGCCATGTTTAGAAGATTTATATGTGGGAGATTATATTGGCTAATTTTACAGATAAATAATTTACTTCTCCTGGGAACATGGGCCTGTTGGGTGTGATTGTGAAGAACATTGAAAATATGTTCTCTATAAATATACACAATAATATAATATAAAACAGTCCTGTGCAATTGTGCCATATGTGCATATAGATAGTTCACTGGTCACATATCCAATTCTAGACCAGGGGGTAAATGTATGAAGCTCCGGGTTCTTCAACACCCGTGAGTTCGGCGTCTTCAGCGCTTAAATTTAAAGCGGCGCTGCCTTGTAAAGGAAAGTTTCCCTTTACAAAGCAGCGCCGCTTTAAATTTAAGCGCTGAAGACGCCGAACTCGCGGGTGTTGAAGAACCCGGAGCTTCATACATTTACCCCCAGGTCACTCATACTGAGGTCCCTTAGGCTAGCTGTGGCATTCTGATCTTTTTTGCCTGTCTCCCTGAAAACATTCATAGACTGCAAAGAGGACATATATTTTCCATGTCACATGGTACATTGTGTCACTGACCACTACCACCGCTATTGATGCAATATAAGAGAATATCATGTACAGTTGTGTAGGATCTTGTATGTGATATAACCATGTGTGTTTCTAAATTCAGACTAGGAATGGAGCATGATGGTCAAGGGAATAGGTGTGGAGATGAAACAAGTATGGGCAGTGTGATGGCCCCTTTGGTACAGGCAGCATTCCATCGTTACCACTGGTCTCGGTGCAGTGGTCAAGAGCTAAAGAGACACATACAGTAAGGATCTGCTTTCCTCTTGTACTCTTTGTGGGCCTTTATCATTAATCTTTCATTACTTTTAAACATTTTTTTTTCTGAAGAGCACCCACAACAAGTGTTACCTATTAAGACATTATGCCTGGGGTACCCACAATACAGATATTGCTCTATTCCTATCATAGGATACAATTTTCGATGAAGCCAAATTAAAATATTAAATTTGAAATTTTATTCATACACCATCTAATATAACAAATATATGAAAAATCTGAAATATCCTCAATTTGGAATACAAAGCATCACATAAGTTGGTAAGTTCCACTCAATATATGAAACAGAATATATTCCTTATCTCATGAGATCGTTGCAGAGAGGAACGATTACCTACACCTTCTATATATTCATAACAGGTGAGGCCAATCTTTATATAGATGAAGATATTCTTGCATATGGATCCAATATGATACAGATACCCAAATAATAATTAGAAATTAAAAAGTATACATTTCCAATATCCAGAAACCGAATACATGCATGATTCAAAAATTAAGGGAAGGGGAGGGATTAAAAATAGATATTGGATAATAGTAATACACCTGAACAAATAGAATGGAAAAAGTGCATAGAAAAACTTGCTGGTATTGTTGTCCACCGTATGGTTAACGATACATCCAAACACATATATGTAGAGTATAGTTCCACCTATGCATAGGTAACTGCTGTCGTCTATAACTCCTTTGTATCATGTATCCGCTTGTTGAACTTAGAGTCCATGTGTATAGCAGTAAAACATAACCACGTGTGGCTGTCTTGTAGTGACTTACGCACTCCGGAAAATATAAAATAATAGGGCTTACCCGACTTGATCCGTGACTTAAAGTATGACCGAAATTCAAATACAATATACCGTCCCCTCCTGGATGATTTCCATAAATGGAGAGAGACGGAGTTTGCCCAGGTTGGATCTGTGATCCGAAGAGTGCGTATGACGCAAGCACGTTTTTCCGTCACCTCGTATCTGGGGATACACCCCTTGGTTGCCCAGGAACCAAAGTTTCGTTGGAAATAAACCAATTAGTTGCAGCGGAAGCTGTAGTAGGTATTAAAACACTCTCCTTTACCTCTCACTTCTTCACACAGCGCTGTGTTTGACAAGAATATGGAGAGGAACCCTGCTGACGCGTTTCGTCCTATATCCTAGGACTTTTTCAAAGCTGTTACTTCTGCACCTTTGGTTCCTATTTAAGGGATAAGTGGGCGTAATCATCCTCACACATATTAGTGTCTTAAAGTGAACTGTTCCATTATTTCTTCAGTACCATAGATTTGGGAACATATTTTCACACCAACGCAAATATCTGGATGAGGGTGGGCTTTCCAATCTCACAGTTAGCATAATCTCACATCTTCTCCAAGTCAGTGCCTCCCCTTGAGTTGTTTTCTCTCTTTGGCATTACAAATCTTGGCAAGGTCTACCAAGGGTTGGCTCAATTTGTACTTCTTACACTTGCACTTGCACTTCCTTATAACTGGAGAGGCAGAACATGGGAGGGAAGGGGCAGGCAAAGGTAAGCCGATTACTGTCGCGAAGTTGCAACTATGGCAAATATTTTAATTTGGCTTCATCGAAAATTGTATCCTATGATAGGAATAGAGCAATATCTGTATTGTGGGTGCCCCAGCGCTTGACTTACAATGTGCATTCTTTTGATTTAACGGTTTGGTGAACCGTGTTCTAGCTGCAGGGTCATCTACTTATTTCCATTTTTCATTTTGGAATCCACTCTTTATTGACTATTAGCGCCGGGGGGATCCCTTAGGGGATAATTGTTGTCTATTATGCCTGGGGTACTTAGCTAAAATAAAAATATTTAGAATGAGTCACCAGATTCTTTTATGATGAATGTTTTGTTTTGTCCGTTCACAAAATAACTATATACTACTAGTTAATAATTATATTATTTGTAATATGTTAATTATATGTTGCTCAAATGCCCTAATTGTTCATTTACAATAATATAATCATTTTGTAGACAAAAATGAAATAATGAAAAGGAATTGTATTATTAATACATAACTTAAACAGCAGCACGGTGGCTTAGTGGTTAGCACTTCTGCCTCACAACACTGGGGTCATAAGTTCAATTCCTGACCATGGCCTTATCTGTGTGGAGTTTTCATGTCCTGTGTTTGCGTGGGTTTCCTCCGGGTGCTCTGGTTACCTCCCACACTCCAAAAACATACTACTAGGTTAATTGGCTGCTATCAAATTGACCCTAATGTGTGTGTGTGTGTGTGTATGTTAGGGAATTTAGACTGTAAGCTCCAATGAGGTAGGGACTGATGTGAATGAGTTCTCAGTACAGTGCTGCAGAATTAGTAGCGCTATATAAATAGCTGCTGATGATGATGATAAAAATCACCTCCCAGACTTATTCTTCGTCCCAATACCAAAATGTTAAGGAAACCTTCATAAAAATGAAATGTCACTTATTACAGAACCAAGGAAACATTTTACTGATGCAACACTACCCCTAGCGAGATCCAATTCTTTCAGAGCACTGGCCAAAGAACAAGGTGGGTGGAGGGGTTAGTTGTGAGCGATAAGACTAATGTTTGGATTGTGACTGTGATTGGTCTTCCACTCACATCCCTACCCCCTCCACAACAATTTAAATGTGGGTAACAGAATCAGTTTACAGGGATATTTAACTAACCGAACATGCAGCATCCCTTGTGGCTCAAGCTAGGGTCGCCTTAGGAAAAGTATTATGGTATTCATTGGTCATTTTAAACATTCTGATGAAACTTTGGTGTAGTTTAGAAAATGTAAATACTGAACTGACTACGATACACCTCATACCATTTGCAATCACGTGATATGTGGCATTTGCAATCATGTGATATGTGGTAGTAATAAGCACTTGTACTTGAATGGAGGGGAGAAAAGGACACACCATTGACCCCCATGTGTTCATTTGTGGTACATGCAAAATGTAGCAATGTAGCATGCAGCATCGAATAACAGTGTTGAAATGCAAATGCTCCTGATCACAAGTGAGAATGATTTAATTTACAGTGGACTCAAGTAAATGGAGCATTCAACATCTAAACAATGATTTGGCTATGCTAATGCTCCCTACTGATAGTACAGATGCTACTGGGTATGTGGTCATTGGGACCTATGGGTTCAATTACCACACTTGTTTACTTGCTTTTACTAGCATGAAGAAACATACTCACTGGAATCAAAATGCATGCTGTGGATAGTAAAAGCAGGTAAATTGCTTTCAGACCAGTACCTGTTTTTTTGAATGCTCCATGCTCCATTTAGTGTCCTCCATTTCCCACAATCATTCATACACCAACTGCAAGTGCAGCTTATAGCTTGAATAAAGTAAGTTTATCGATATTTCAAAACAAATCCAAACCAAAGTATGAAATTAACAATAAATAGACATTGCAGAACAGTCTAAGTTCACATGAGTCATACAAAGCATGAACTGTTAAACAGTATAACAGAGATTGGGATATTGTTAATACATAGGCAGATACATAAAACATAATGATCAAAACGCAAGTTGACAAAAATATGCGCAAGGTCATTAAACATGGGTGCTCAGCCTCCTCATAGAGGCCAAAGCCTATGGGGAATCAAATCACCTGCCCCAAATATTTTCAAATATCAGTGAGGCCTTCCTACTAGTTTAAACAAACCTTTCGTGTCCTAGCATAGAATTAACTAGTGATATCCAATTAGGAATCTTAGAACCCGTAAGGGCCATCCAGAGCCTGGCTATGCTGACCTTAGCCATCATAAATAAATGTAAAATATATATCTGCATCATTTTATTTACTCTACCCTTCAGATGCAACCCAAATAGAGAAGTGGCCGGTGGACATATAGGTAATACCTGTTTTTTGAATACACCGAATAACTTTAAGCCAATAGGCATGGATTTTGGAGCATTCCCAGAGGAGATGCCAAAAGTGCATTCCCAATTGTAAAGCGTTACGGAATTTGCTGGCGCTATATAAATAAATGTTGATGATGATGATGATGATGAAGTGCAGGTTATTATTAACAGTCAGGTAAAATTATCAAACCTTCTATAAAGAACAAGTGGAAGTGTTGCCCATGGAAACCAATTAGATTTTAGCTATTATTTTCTAGAATGTACTTCATAAATAATAGCTAGATATCCGATTAGTTACTATGGGCAACACCACCACTAAATATACCCCAGCATGTCAAACTCAATGGCACTTGATTTTCAGTGTCACTACCATTTGACGCATTGCCTGTGGGTATCTAGCTTTACTTAGTCAAACTTCATATATCATAAAATGCTACAAAATACTTTGTTTTATAATTATAACTTATGACTGAATTTCTAACTGTGCAGAAATATAACACTTTCTAACCTAACCTGGATTTTTTTTATGTTTTTTATTATTGTGTTATTTAGTTTGTATGATTGCCTTCTGGATGACCCATTTGAACATGACTGGCCTAAGCTTCCAGACCTCCCAGGAATTAACTATTCAATGGATGAACAGTGTCGATTCGATTTTGGTGTTGGCTACAAAATGTGCACAGCTGTATGACATCTTTATTTTTTTTATATGTGTGTTGTTTCTATCATTTTCTATGTGCATCTCTCTTTATCACCACATATCTGTCTCTGTGCATGTTTGTGTAGTATGGCTACAAAGAGCTAATTTAATGTACTTCTTTATTTCAGTTCAGGACATTTGACCCTTGCAAACAATTGTGGTGCAGCCATCCTGATAATCCATATTTCTGTAAGACCAAGAAAGGTCCTCCTCTTGATGGGACAGAATGTGCTCCTGGAAAAGTGAGTTAAAGGATAACTCCAACTTTACACAACCACTTTAAAACAAATGCACTATATGATAATGACCAATGAACATTTTCTCAAATAGTTTAATTTACATATGTTTGGCAGTTTTTCCTTTGCAGCCTCTCCACTGCCCTGTAATGTTCACAGACAGGTATGCAAACACTGCTCTTTTCCACTGGATAAATACATGAACACTTAATGGCTCCTTTTCACCACATTATAATCATTACACTGTAGAAACTCCCTTTCTCCATACACTCATACTGGGACTGGGGTCTGTTGAGAGTATGCTTCTGCCTTAGAAGACCAGGACAGCCATCATGCCCACATCAGTAGACCATAGCTGACATAATTCCTTGTATGCCTTTCCCTCGAGCAGTGCTAATGTCACAGTACAACCAGCGTGCACTCATGAGACATAATCACATTAATAGTGGTGTACCTATTTCCAACAGAAATTATATGGTGGAAGACATAGTTCTTTATCCATACACTTTCTCATTATATAGGATGTGCTTCTGAGCCACCTACAAAGCTGTAGATGGTTCAGGCCGCTAACCATTAATGGGAGGCCTATGACACACAATTTTGAATAAGGTATGTTTCCATTTCAAAGCCTCTCCAAATGTTTCACAGGTAGATTTGGTTGTGGTCAAGGTTTTTTGTTCCTGACGTTTGAACTGAAGGGCAACCAGTATATTCAAATTGACTATTAATGAATTTGTCAACCTCAATTAGCTCTTTATCATGGATTACTGCTTTCTTGGGGCGACACACTTAGTAGTGTTAGCCAATTGCCTGATATTGTCTGTGATATCACAGGTTGTGACCAGCATGTCTTTATTATCGATTTGATATATGTTTAATAATATTATTTGGGATTTATTACTACTCAGGGTTAATATTTTATGTTAGTACATGTCATATCAGCTTGTATAATATCATCTACTCAGAAGAAGGTCCTCAGCATACTGAAAACTTACAGTGACTCAGGCATCTCCTTGACCCATTAAATATAGCTTTCTGTTTTAATAAAGGAAAACTCCCTACATATTTGTATTCTTTTTAATCATAAAACATGCATTTTTTTTAAATTTACAATATTTATCATTTGTTTACACTGTCTCTGTATATTCCCATTTGTATTTCTGTCTTGTTGCTGGATATATATTTATTTTATATAAATTAAAAAGAGACAGATTTAGCATGTATCCTACTTGTGTAAAAAGAAACACGATCTACCACTGTTTTGAGACAATAGAAGATGATAGAAATGGTAGCTGCAGCATTATGTTTTTAACATGTAATCATATATTTAATATTTTCAAAGTACTGTCACTGGATATGTTGATACCAGAACTACTTTATATAAATTACTTTTAATTCACTTCTGTATTTCTTCTAGCAAACATGTAATTTGCTTTTATCTATAGAAATAATAATAATAGTTAAAAGAAAGATATTTTTATGAATATCTTATATAGAGATTTATCATACTTTAGTTACTAAAGGCTTTATTTACAATGCTGCGGTGATAACAGTGATAGAATATCTTGCATTTCCATAATGTATTTGAAATTTATCTGGGACCGCTGAGTGATACTCAGCTGCCCGGCAATACTGGCTGGCAGCAGTAAGAGGAATCCCCAGCCAGTCCAGCATGCATCTGGGCATGTGTGACATGTCACACATGCGCAGTGGAACTGGATGCCCTGACTTGGGCTTTCAGTGCCACTTTCCACGAAAAAAAAAGAAAAGAAAGATATATACAAAGTAGTAAAAAAAATAGCTATGCTGTAATTCTTAATAAAAAACAATGCTTAATTTAAATAAATAAAGCAGTTTTTCTATTAAACAACCCTGCTACCGCCATCCTGAGATGGTGATAGCGATAGGAGGACATGGCATAATGCTCACACTGTAGAGTCCACCATAATCCTTCTTATTAGACTTTCACCGGGAGTAACCCCTTGATACATATGGATAAGTTGGTTTTCTCCCTATAATAAATAGAGCCCTAAATCTTGATCACAAGTACTTCCACCAGTCCAAAAATAAGCATGCTTTTATTATAGCACACCACTTTAAAAATGGTGCGTTTGCATTCCAATAAGAATCTTTCAATGCATTTGGCTCAGCTACTAGCAATGTCATTCCACATAACCAATCGCTTTGCAGACACCATCCTAAAATAACAAACCTTTAACTGAGATGACATAATGCTGGTGGCATTGGGAGAACATCTTACCTGCCAAATGCAGACTCCTACTGCTTTATTGGGGGGTTTGCCTGCCAATAAAGAATGGCATTTTTATTGGTATTAATTATATGGATATTCATATTTTTACAAGGATTAATTATATGACATCTTACATTTTTATTAAGATTTTTACATGGATTCCCGTATTGGCTAAAAGGAAGCTGGGAACTGTTTGGATTATTGTTTTTGCAGACTTTCATTTTTGCAATTCACATTTACATAGTACAGTACATATATGCTTTATAATAGTAATGCACCCCTGTTGGTATAAACAGAACTAAAATGTGATTTCTGGCACTGCATAACACTCTGTGTTATAACCACCACCTCCTAAGGACAGGATGAGTCTGACCATAAGACCACACGTAATAAAAGCACACAAAGCAATTCAATTGTCTAATTTAATTTGTTTTTTAAAAATTAAGTTTTAAACCACAAAAAGTATGACATTGTGTATTTGTATAAATGTCTTATAGCCTCAATTATGTTACCAAACAATACAAACTGTACAATATGTCACTACAAATTCTATTATCTGATTTTTAGGAATACATTTAATAACATTAGGCATTATTAAGGATTCAACACATAGCAAATATGTAATTTAAAAAGTAAAATCATAATTCATGTAAAGTTGAAGTAAGGTGTTCTGTAGGACTGCAGTAGCTTACAGTATGTAATATATGCATGCAAATTTATTTGACACTAGTCCAAATAATCCACTATCATTATAAAAGCTTCAATATCAATAATAAATGCCTTCTCAGCTGATATGCAAGAATGGATGAGTGACAGCTGGCAGAAATTGAATCCAAAAAAATAAATATTTATAGGTGTAGTTATAGTTGTGGGGCCCCTCCCTGAAAGAATTTATAGCACTATATTTTTATAGCATACCATATCGCCCCCTATAGTTGATAGCAGGCTAAGCTTTGAGTGAAATTACAATACTACTGTCTTGGACATTGCATAAATTATTTAAAGGAGAACTTGACTCCCCTAAAGAAGTTCCAACACAGAACATATGTTTCAAATAACATGTATTTCACACTGCTCCCCCTTCATCACCGTGGTTCCTGTATGTGACAGGATGGACCGCCTATGCCAGCCTGTCTGTTGTTGCTGGGAACCGGCTGGG